>NC_053028.1:289071884-289371884 GCF_003073215.2 Triticum urartu
GATGAAATGATGTGCTCTCTGAGACGAACATTTTGATATGCTATATGCCCAAAACGGAGCTACGGGTGCAAGGTTACAATGCGATGAACAAGGGCATATGGATCTGGTAATCGGGGACTTAGAAGAAAATTCCACCTCGCGGATTAGGGTTGACCCGGGCACGCAAAACGAGGCGGTGGCGGATCTCGCCGGAGATGACGACGACGGCGGCCGGGGAGGTCGGGGCGCCGGATCCTGCCCTCCCGCGGCGGATCTGGCCGGAGGCGAGGCGCAGGCGCCGGGAGGAGGCGGTGGCCAGCGAGGACTGTGGCGATGGGCGGCGGAGCAGGCCGGCGGAGGAGGAGCCACCGAGCGGCGCGGGCGACGGGCTCGCGGGGGCCCGACTCGGGCCTCCCGGGCCGGAGCGGCGGCGGCGGGGCGTGCCACGTGTCACGCGCCGATTGGCGCGGGCGCGGCGGCGGGATTTGTCCGGCGCGGACCGGACGTGTCCGGCGCGCGGATGGAGCGGGGCTAGGGTTTGGGGGAGAGTGGAACCGCGAATTTTTTGGAGGGTCTATATATAGACATAGAGGGAGCTAGGAGTGTCCAAATGAGGTGCGGTTTTCGGCCACGCGATCGTGATCGAACGCTCTAGATGATGGAGAGGGTTTTGGTGGGTTTTGGGCCAAAATGGAAGGGTGTTGGGTTGCAACACACACGAGGCCTTCTCGGTCCCTCGGTTAACCGTTGGAACATCAAACGAAGTCCAAATGGTATGAAACTTGACAGGCGGTCTACCGGTAGTAAACCAAGGCCGCTTGGCAAGTCTCGGTCCAGTCCGGAAATGTTTAAACCCCACACACGAAAGAAAGGCAGAAATGACCACCGGAGGAGAACGGAGCGCCGGAATGCAAAACGGACAACGGGGAAAATGCTCGAATGCATGAGACGAACACGAATGCAAATGCAATGCACATGATGACATGATATGAGATGCATGACAACGATAACAACACACGGAGACAAGAACCCGAACCCGAGAAAATAAAATAACTTAAGGCCGGAAACGGCAAGAGTTGGAGTACATATTGGGTAAATCATATCCGGGGTGTTACAATATCCATGAGAGATGTGAGTTTGTTAATTAAGGGCTTATCTAAGGTGGCAACTTAAACACGCATCTGGGTGGATTGAGGTACCTGGGTATTCCAGGATTGCCTGTTTTTCTTTATGGACCGCCACCCAGGCCCAAAGGGATCATGAGATTTTTCATACTAGAAACTTCCGTGTGCAGCCACAAGCTATTATGGGCTCTAGCATATTTCATTAAGTCGTGCAAACTCTTACAGGGTAGACTAGCAGATGTAGGGGAAAGTAGGTGTAACGGTCTATCCATCGTAAGGTGCTAGCGCTTCTGAAAGACTATGTCTCGGTCATCCGTCTTCTCAAACACCATTTAGTGCGAGAAACCAAACGGAGACGATCGAGTCTTGTGGGGAAAAGTGCGCAAACCTCTGCAGAGTGTATAAACTAATCATGGTTAGCCGTGTCCCCGGTTATGGACATCTTGAGTATCTAGTACTTGGATTATCATGTGAATCTCAACATGTTACTCTAAATTAATTTTGTTGGGTTTGTTTAATGATCATGCTTAATTGGGATTGAGAATGCTGTCAACCATTCTCAATGTTTAACAACCACCATGATAGTTAAATAAAATTTATTCCTTTGAAGTAGGGAAAAATTGGCTTTACGCAAAATTGTAACCATAGAGCTTTCCACCAGCCAAATATGCATATAGTTTAGCTGTTTCATTCCATTATTCTCTATGTGTTACTTTGCCAGCATATTCCATGTGCTGGCCCGTTTCGGGCTGCAACGTTAATGTTGCAGACTTTTCAGACGAAGATTAAGGAGTTTTAGGTCGTGGTTCTATACTCAGTGATGTCGTTGGAGTTGATGGACTCACTTATCTTCCAAGCCTTCCACTGTTACCGTTATTAGATGGCCTTAAGCCATATATCATAATAAGTTCTCTATGGAGACACGATGTAATAAGTGTGTGAGTGCTACTCTATTACAAATCCTCCAAGTATTGTGTGGTGTCAGCATTACTGATCCAGGGATGACACCTGAGCACAGAGATCATACTGTTTGAGGTCTGGTCGCTACAAACCCCACCTAAGCACGAGCGGGGTAGGCAACAAGGAATCAAGCCAATTTTTGGGAAATAGACCGTGAACCAGGTAGATCACTATTTGATCCATGGGTGGGATAGTCGGTCGTGGTCTCAGCAGGACGGTTGCAGTAGTGACATGTGGAATAGCTAGTTGCGATAGGTGAAACAAATAGATTTGTACATACAAATATCCTCGAGGGCAAGGTGAGCCAGTGTAAACTCTAACTTTACATCATCTTACAACAAAAGTATAGCACTAAAAACAACATAACAAACAGAAATACAACATCACTTATGACATACTCCCTCCATTTCTTTTTAGTCTCCATATAAGATTTGGTCAAAGTCAAATTTTGTTAACTTTGACTAAGTTTATAGAAAAAAATAGCAAGATTCACATCATGAAATCAATATTGTTTGATGCATCATGAAATTAACAGGCCCGGGCCTTGCGGCTGCTGGCGATGCTTCCATGTGCACTGCCGAGGCGTACTATGGACCTGTTGCGGCCTCGTCCACGCCCTGGCCGCTGGATCCTCGTGTTCCTAGCAGCCCTGCATGTGATCAGATCAGGAAGGAGTCACAGGAAATTCACACAATTGCATGGAAGCGGGAGTTTGTAGGCACCATGATTCCTAATCCCTCTTCTAGGGACACCGACGGGAGGGATGCTTCACAATACAGGAACCATCAGGCGACCGGAGTAACTCATGTTAAACTTTGTGATCCACCAGATTGTGATCCATCACCAGATGGGCGCTCCCTTAAGATGAAGAGACCATCGGCGATGGAGACACCCAGGATACTAGGGGTATCTACCATGAACCCGGAGCTTGGTGGGGGCGATAACGGGGCTCCCTTTGTGGATGCTGCCCGCCCAAAGCCGGCTGATGGGGAATTTGTGGTCATGGCAGAAACAGAAGGCAAGGAAATCAGTGGGATGGAACAGAGACATTTGGAGGCAACCGGCCCAGGGGCCGCCGGTAACCTGACGGGGCCGAGTGTGGCGCCCCGTTAGGAGCAATGATAGGACTGAGTTCGAACTGTCGAGGCGTAGGGGCGCCTCGACAGTTCGTGACCTCACCGCCCTTGTGTAGAGTCATCGTCCGCAATTTGTTTTCTTGTGTGAAACTAGACAATGCTCAGAAAAGTCCACCACCTCTGGCATCACCTAGGCATGCGTGGTTTTTGCAGCGTGAGCAGTGATGGCCAAAGTGGTGGATTATCACTGTTTTGGAATGATCAATTGTCAGTGGAGATTACAGATAAGAATGAAAGAATTATTGATGCTAATATCCACGCCTCCCCGTCTCACCCTGTGTGGTGTTTAACATGTGTGTATGGGGAACCTCGAACAGAAAATCGCCACCGTATGTGGTCCTTGATGTCAGAGCTGCGAGCTACCAGTGACCTCCCATGGATGCTCATGGGGGGCTTCAACGAAACCCTTTGGCAATGTGAACATATGTCAGCCACCCCTCGCCCGCTAGTCAGATTGCCGCTTTCCGAGAGGTTGTGCAGGACTGTGAGCTCCATGACCTTGGGTTCTCTGGTGTTCCTTTCACTTATGATAACAAGAGAAGAGGAAGAGCAAACGTGAAGGTCAGATTGGACCGGGCTCTAGCTGATGATAGATGGAGAGATATATTCTCGGACGCGACTGTGGTACACCTTGTGTCCCCTTGCTCGGACCATCTTCCACTCTTAATCCACCTGCAAAAGGAGGATTTCTTGCTAAAACGTAGGCGCACTAGCCAGTATGAAATTTTCTGGGAACGAGCCGGCGAACTTCCAGAATTAATACGGAGGGCATGGGAGGCAACACAGACCACCGACAACCTTGCTTCGGTCACTGTAGGGTTGAGCCAAGTGATGGAAAATCTGCAAGGCTGGAGCAAGCATAAGTTTGGGAATATATTGCGAGAGCTCGACAGCACACGTAAAAAAAATTACCAGTTGCTGCAGACAAATGGAGATCAGCAAGAGATTAGAAGACTCTTTGATTGTATGACGAACTGCTCTATAGAGAAGAGCTCCTATGGCTACAACGATCACGAATTGATTGGCTCAAAGAGGGTGACCGAAATACGAAGGTATTCCACAATAACTCTGTATGGCGGGCACGGAAAAACAAGATTAAGAAGCTAAAAATGATGAGGGAGTATGGCAGTCTAACCCGTCAGTTATGGAGCTGATGGCGTCCTCTTTCTTCAAGGAGTTGTTCACTAGAGACCCATCATTGAATGTAGATGAAATTATCAGCTTACTGGAGAAGAAAGTAACGGATGACATGAATGATTCACTTTGTAAAGATTTTTCCGAGCAAGAAATTTCTGATGCGCTGTTTCAAATAGGTCCCCTAAAGGCTCCAGGGCCGGACGGGTGCCCGGCGCAGTTCTATCAAAGGAATTGGGCAGTTTTGAAGGACGCGGTTGTTGCGGCGGTCAGGCTATTCTTTGCTACAGAACATATGCCATCCGATACTAACTCCACGTCAATTGTGTTAATCCCAAAGTCGGACCAACCAGAGACACTCAGAGAATTTCAGCCTATCAGCTTATGTTCCGTGCTCTACAAAATAGTGGCCAAATGCTTAGTGAACAGACTTCGACCACTTCTTGGTGACATTATATCCCTGAACCAAAGTGCCTTTGTCCCCGGGCGTATGATTACTGATAATGCGTTGGTGGCATTTGAATGCTTCCATGCAATTGAGCACTGCAAAAAAGAACATGAATCTTTCTGTGCGTATAAGTTGGATCTGTCCAAGGCGTATGATAGGGTTGATTGGGACTTCCTTAGAAGAACGATGCAGAGTTTAGGTTTCGGTCCCCTATGGGTGGAATGGATAATGTCCTGTGTGACCTCGGTGAGCTACTCGGTAAAATTCAATGGAACCCTTCTTGATTCATTCTCCCGGTCCAGAGGTCTTCACCAAGGTGATCCACTATCTCCTTTTTTGTTCTTATTTTTCGTTGATGGCCTTTCTGCTCTCCTGCATCGTGAAGCAATCCAGGGCACTATCACACCACTCAAAGTATGCCGTCGAGCTCCGGGGATCTCCCACCTGTTGTTTGCTGGCGACACCATGATGTTCTCCAAGGCTGAAAGTGAACAGGCAAAAAGGGTAAAACATGTTCTAGAGGTTTATTCTAAAGGGACTGGCCAAGTGATCAACCCTCACAAAGGTTCCATGTTGTTCAGTCCTACTTGTCCAAGAACAGTCCAGCAAAGCATTAAGGGTACACTCCAAGTTACTCAAACGACATTTGAAGCGAAATATCTTGGCCTCCTGACGCCGGAGGGAAGAATGAGTAAAGGGAAACTCAAAAGTTTGCAAGAGAGATTAGCAAAGAGCTTGATGGAGTGGGGCGATAATCATATGTCCATGGGTGGTAAGGAAATAAAAATTAAAGCAGTTGCCCAAGCTCTCCCAGTTTATATCATGAGTGTTTTCAAGGTACCAGCTGGCCTCTATGAAGAACTTACGAGGATGATTCGCCGCTACTGGTGGGGTGCAGAAAAAGGCAAGCAAAAAACTCATTGGGTAATTTGGGACAGTATGTTGCGACCCAAGGGAAGAGGGGGAATGGGATTTAAAGATCTAAGGTTGTTCAATCAAGCCTTGCTAGCACGTCAAGCATGGCGTTTAATACAATTCCCGGAGAGCCTATGTGCACAGGTCCTACGGGCCAAGTACTATCCGTTCGGCTCCATCACGGATATAGTCTTCACAGGTAATGGATCGTGGACGTGGTCTGCCGTTGAATATGGGCTCGAGCTAGTTAAGCAGGGATGTATTTGGCGTGTTGGCAACGGAGCAGAGATACACATCTGGCGCGATCCTTGGATCCCAAGGGGGCCTTCGTTTAGGCTGATCACACCAAAACGTCGATGCAGATTAAAATGGGTGGCAGATCTCCTCAATGGTGATGGCTCTTGGAATAGAGCACTTCTCAGGCAACATTTTCTTCCAGCGGATGTCACGGAAATTCTGAAAATTAAGCCCTCTCGCCACTTGGAAGCGGACTCTATTGCTTGGCAACCAGATAAGCAAGGTCAGTTCTCGGTGCGGTCTGCTTACAATATGGCTCACAATCGGATCATGGCTCAACAAGGAATTGGAGAGTCAAGTGCTAGAACAGATGGATCAAGACCTGCGTGGAAGCTGCTATGGAAATGTGGGGCTCCATCGAAGGTTCGCGTCTTCGCCTGGAAAGCTGCTCGGGAGGCACTGGCTACTAGGGCGAACAAGAAGCGTCGACACATGGAGCTGGATGGTATTTGTACGATCTGCAGGCAAGAGGAAGAAACGGCTCATCATGCTCTAGTCCGATGCCCTCATGCTTAGAACTTGTGGGACGCAATGCGAAGGGTCTGGGATTTACCACCTGTTGAATCTCTCAGAAATAAATAGCCGGACTGGTTGTTAATGCTGCTACAGGAGCTGAATGCACACAACACATGCTTGTACTCATGTTGCTATGGCGCGTGTGGTATGTACACAATGAGCTTACCCATGAGAAGCCAATGATCCCCGTTGAAGTGTCTAAACGTTTTTTATGCAGCTATGCGGAATCACTACTCATGATCAGTCAGTATCCGCACACAGATATCATCAAGGGGAAGCTACCAAATATATTGGAAGGGGCAATACTGCATAGCACCAGCAGCGAGTCAAGACGTCCGACCACGGCATCATGGGAACCTCCGCCAGAAAATCATGTCAAGCTAAATTTTGATGGATCGTATGTCACTGCCGACGGTTCTGCAGGAGCGGGCATGGTCCTGCATGACCATACTAGCTAGGTGATCTATGCCGCTTGTAGATGGCTCCTAAACTGCCATGGGCCGCTCGAGGCTGAGCTCATTGCATGTGAGGAGGGACTCAAGTTGGCGTTGCATTAGTCCCAGAAGCCGCTACTAGTGGAGACGGACTGTGCTGAAATTTTGTCTCTGATCAATGCTCGCCCACCTGATCGATCGAGAAACATGTATCAAGTGGCTGAAATCTCGGACCTACTGAAGGAGAGGCAAGCTCAAGGCAAGCTCAAATCAAGAATATTAGTCGGACGCAGAACAAGGTTGCGCATGCTATGGCATCCATTGGACGAGCACAAGAACGAACGTCATGTTGGTTAGCAAATGTTCCTCCGGAGATTAGCATTATCATTGTGAATGATTGTAAAAACATTATCAATTAATTAATAAAATGCTATCCCCCGCAAAAAAAACTTTATGAAGTTTGACTTTAATCAAATCTTATATGTAAACTAAAAAGAAATGAAGAGAGTATTATGTTACACTAAAAGTAAAGACTGCATGATATATCCGGATGAAATTCTCTCACGATCAACCATATCATAAGAACTCCTCTAAATAAATTTCTCTTTGGATAGAAGGCTTCGGGAGATTTCTTGCATTATTGACATTTGGTACACCTTGCCTACGTCTAATGGTTATCCTTAAAGTATCGTCATCATTATTTGGACTTGGTGATCAAGTTCTCTTCGAGAAATATGGTCCCATATCTTAGATCAATCAAAGTAAGAGGATAATTAGTTAGAAAGTTAGGACTAAAAAGAACATGCACATGAGAGAGGGGACATGAAGATGTGATTCAAACCACGAATTCAAATTATGATTGTCTCTCGACAGTAGGTGTCTAACGACGCATCCTGGTTGAACGGCGAACAGGGGAGAGATTGCGAGTTTTCTAAAGCCGAACAAGAACGAAGAGAGGTTTGCCGCCGCCGTGTATATCATAGCGATCATACGAAATAACGGATGCCGAAGAGGCAATGTACGGGGCGATTTACTGCTTGTGGGCTTTTTATTGCCTCCTCACTTTGTATTCTAGCTTAGTGGGTTCGGCCATGCTTTTTTATGAGAGTGGATTTTCTATTCTTGGTGTACTATGACCGAGTTTGCAGAAAATATATGACAAAACATGATCAAACAAATTCCAAAAAATCTAAAAATTTAAGACATCAAACTTTATCAAATGTTGGAGCATCTTGGAAAATTTGAGCCCAAAAATAACATCTGAGCATCCCTCACTAAAAAAACAAAATCAATGTTAAAAGTTTCGTTCAATTTTTGAGCAGTGATTTCGTCTTTTTAGTGAGAGCTTGTCTAATGTTATTTTTGGCTGAAATTTTGCAAGAAGCTCTACCATTTGATAAGTTGATAAGGTTTGATGTCTCAAAATTTCAGGTTTTTTGGATTTTGTTTGATCACATTTAATTTATTTATTTTTGACAAACTCAGATGTAGTACACTCGAGATAGCCACCACATTCCGTTTTTTCATTGGGTACATACCAAAGAAAAACAGTACACAAGTACGTGACATCAAATTATCATCATTGGGTTCAATTGAAGCTAACAACTCTACGCTGGTTTCGCCCCTGCGAGGCGGACATTGGAGCTCAAAGGTCTTCGCAGATGGGAGGACGGCGAAGAGGGGCCGGCGCTTCGCCCGTCCACCAATAACCACTTTTGCTAGGTCATGCTCTAATCAGCTAGCTTGGCGCATGAGCAGCCAGTGTACAAATCTTGCCGTGGTAGGATAATTCAACGTAAAACAGCTGCCATGGCAGTGTACAAAGTTCTGCCAGGACACCTAAAGTCCTATACTAGACAGCGCAAGTTTTATTCAACAGTTCCGTTGGTCACGTTGCCTTGAATTCGATGGACAGCCTCTTTTCTTAGGCCTGCGCCAAGGTCTACCGCAGTAGCCGTGTGGCTGGCTGCTCCTTTCATACTTGCATTCTTTTGTCTTGGGGATAGATAGATAGACTAGGCCCGGTTGACTGGGCAGCAGCCTTGATCCTCATCCAACGGCCCAACAGTCTTGCCCTCGGCCGCAGCCTTCTGATCGTAGGGTTTCTTCTATTTTCGAGGGAGATCGTTGGGAGGGTTTCTTGGTTCTCAAGTGGTCTTGTACACAAATTTCTTGGTTCTCAAGCTTACCTCCTCCTCCCGCCCTAATCCTCGCAGTTATTTCGCCGTTGTTTAATTGACGCAGCCAATGTAGCCGGTCTCTTCTGGCCTGAACTCAGATTCGTATTGCCCAGCGAGCTCCCGGGTCACGGGGACGGGCCGATCGGACGACCATGTCAAGCGAACCGGAGCAAGGCAATGGTGCTGGCGATGACGAACATAGCGGCGGCCTGCCTGAGGACCAGATGTTCGAGATGCTCACCCGCGTCTCCCTCGACGACCTCTCCGCATGCCGCCAGGTGTCTGCCCAGTGGCGCCGGCTCACGTACGAGCCGGCCTTCTCGGCGCTTCACTGCCGCCGCCGCGCCGACGCCGTCGTCTCGGGATACTTCGTGCAGGGCATGGCGCGCAACCGCTACTCCGCCACCTTCGTCTCCATGCACCCCTCCCAGGCCGACGCTGATCCGTCCGTCTCCCTCGACTTCCTGCCCTCCGCGCACGTCCGCGTTGAGGCTGTCTCCGCGCACCGCGGCCTCGCGTGCTGCGTCGACGCCGACGCCGACGCCGCCGCGCGCATGGGCGGCAAGACGTCGTCGGCGCGATGCTACTACGCGTGCAAGCCCGCCACGAGGCAGTGGCGGGCGCTGCCCAACCCGAGGCTGCGCTTCCCCACGGCGGTCACCGCGATGGTGGCGCGCCCCGCCGGCGCCGGCGCCGCGGCGGACTTCAAGATCCTCCGGCTCTCGGTCCCGACGCTGCGTGACCACCTGCGTTGCGAGATCTTCGACTCGCGAAGGCGCGCGTGGCGGCGCTCGGCCGACGTGATGGTGTGGCCGGAGTCGCTCGTGGCCGCCGGCCCGGCGGTGAGGGCCCACGGCGCCATGCATTGGCTACGGTGGCCGGACAGGGTCGGCGCCGCCGAGGACATCTTCGCGTTCGACATGAAGAGCGAGGCGTGGAGGCTCATTGTTCTCCCGCCGGAGGTGGAAGACAGAACGGACAGGTGGGCGGGCAAGAAGAAGCTGGTGACGGTGGAGGGGAAGCTGTGCCTGGTAGTGACCGTGGATGAGGAGGCGGAGGTGTGGGTGATCGCCGACTACGGCAGGCAGCAGGAGAGATGGGAGAAGAAGATGGCAGTGAACTTGAAGAATCTCGGGATGCAGGAAGGGGGAGCCCTTATACTCAGGGATCTCTGCTCATCCGAGGTCGCATTCTTCAACAGTGTATACGGAGTGATCTGGTGATGAAATCGCTCGCTTAATTCTCCTTCAAATCTTCGTTACAATCTTCATTATTCGCAAGCGAAGTGTTACTAATTTTGCATATGTTTTGCAGGTACGATTTTTGGAGGGGCGAGATAGCAGAAGTCCCCGTGCATCACAAATGCATACAAGAAGTTTTCAAGTATGAGTCCGATTTGGTCCCTTGGGACATCGATGAAAACAAAATCTAGACTGATTGACACTGCAAAATTTGCGTTTTGGAAGACCCGGTCTCTAGAATTGTCAATCTTGCAGTGGCATCTACTCTCCGTATCCTGGCTGAGCCTCTCTTTTTCGTGAGAGAAGGAAACAACAAATCTTGATGATGTCGACAAATTCAATTACCTCCGTCTTTGATTATCACCAATTAGCTCCATCATTTATTAACACCGCTTCAGGCCAATAAATTTTGTTAAATTTTGTTGGAATTCAGATGCAATCTAAGCTTAGAAATATGTACAATGCTTGAAGGGTAGAAGTTTTTAAGAGAAATGGTCTGTTTCGATGGACAGGTATGAGATAAACGAGTTGTTCCGTTCGTTAAACTCGTGATCATTGAAGCTCGGTTGATAAGCTCGTTAAAGCTAACACTCATTAAGTTGAGTGCTCACGTGTACCGGTAAAGCTGGAAACAACACAAAAGCATTGTATCACATATTCAAAATTTTAACATGTACTCCCTCTGTTTCAAAATAGATGACCCAACTTTGTATTAATTTTAGTACAAAGTTATTATAAAATTGGGTCATCTATTTTGGAACGGAGGAAGTAGCGAATAGTTAAACATGTAGCTGAGTACAACTGCAGCAACCTTTCCCAAAATTGAAACTTTCAAATAAGTAGCACAATAAAAAAAGTTTGAACATGGATGACTTCATGGTTTGAACATCAATGATTAGTCAACCATGTATTTGAACATGGATGACCTCAATTTAAGTGTATAGAGAGCATTCTTTTTTGCTTTCAGAAAAGCCTAAAGTCATACTTCCTCCATTCCAAAATATAGTGCATATAGGTTTTACCAAAAGTCACACTATGCAAACTTTGATCATATTTTATAAAAAAATAGATACATCTAGAATACCAAATACATATCGTACATCATGAGTTATATTTTGGTAATGTACATGTGTGTATTATAGATATAGATAGTTTTCTCTATAAACTTAGTCAAAGTTTGATAAGCTTGAATTTTGAAAAAAAAAATCTATGTGCACTACATTGTGGAACGAAAGGAGTACATTAACTGTATCACAGTCTTTGCGAACACACCCTTACACAAAAAAAATACATCAAATTCCTTGTGTGCCAAAATCTTACTCCTATATCCATTGGTTACGCACCGTGAGCAAAAGTTCAATGTTGCCTCCTGGCCTCCGCCTCGGCGGAGCAAACATATTTAAACTCAGAAGCTTGTAGAAACAACGTCTGACAAGTCATTGATGTAAACCAGCAGACGCCAAATGCCGCAATCTTCATAGCAAATAGTCGCCCCGGAGAAGAAGACATCGTGAAGATCATGTAGATACTCCACACACCATGAACACCGCCAGACGGATCCACCGGAGACCAAAACTGACCGGATCCAGGAAGTTTCGTCGAAGACACACCTCTGCATGCCACCCACCGGCGCTAACCGCTAGAAAGAACGAGGATAGAACAAGGAGGGCATTATTTCTAAACCAGGGCAACGCCACCGTCTTGTAGCCCCGACCAAGACACAGAGACCCCTCGCCAAATCGATGCATCAGGACACCATCCACAAGTAGGACCTCCCTGCCAAAGCGGCATGGGATTTGCCCAACAACACACTCTGGCGACGGCGAGAGGGGAAGGAAGTGGTTGTAGATGATCTAGGTTTTGTTGGCGGTAGTTCTTGTCCCGCACTTAATGATGGTTTTGATTTAACTAGCAATAATTATATTGGGTTGAGCATTCGAGTCTTGATAATTAGTAATGGGCTAGATGGCAGGACCCTTGGGATTAACAACGAGCCAAATGAGTTGCTCGTGAAACATGCAAGCTCGCTCATTAAGCTCGTCTAGAAAATTGATTGTCGACTTGGTTCATGAACTAACGAGCATGATCCTTAACGAGCTGAACTTTTGAGTGCTCGTTAAGCTCGCGAGCAACAACCTTTTCATCCCGCTCCATTGCATGTGAAAGGGCATTTATTCCCTTGTTCTTTTTGGTATTTATAAAAACATAATTGATATTTCAACCACATGCTTGAGTTCTATAAACATTGTCGTCACATGGTGGAATGATGCATGCATTGTTAGACACCCTTAATTTGAAAAAAAAGGAAAAAGAAGCGTTTGCCGATAATTTTACTTTTATATTGAAGTTCGCCGTCGATGTCTCGAAGATGGAGGCTACTACCCGAAGGTGAGGAAGAAGAAGAGAAAATTGGCGGCAGATTTAGTCGTGGTGTCGCTACCATCTCTCCTCCCAAAGGGGAGTGAGCTAAGGACGGATGTGCTAGAAGGACCAGGACCACCATGGATGGGCTGGCAATGAGATGAAGCTCTTCTACTCCTCCATCCGGAGGCATGGCCTATCAGTGGAGCCCGATATTTACGATAAGTCCTTCATGTATTTGTCATTTGCTTTGTGCTTATGGTAATTGTAGCCCCTGGGACTAAGTGCGGCATCAGCCTAGAATCGGGCTTAGTTCTTTTTTAATGGTGTCCTTCGCCTATTTAGCCACTGATGTTATTAAATATGTCCTCATCTTCTTTGCAGGCGCTGGCATGCCAGAACAACAAGGTGGCCTCTGAGAAATCAGAGTTGCGTGAACAACTTGAGGTCCCACGGCGGGCCAATGGGAATTTGGAGCGTGCGTGTGTATCAAGAAGTATGTGACTTATTTGTGAGACTATGCATTGTATGATCACTGTCATTAATGGTCCCTAGCCGCTTCGGTAATAAGGACGAGACCCTTGAGATGGAGCTCCGGAATCGCAATGAGTTCTACAAGAAGTCTGAGGAGGACGTTGTGTAGCATCAAAACTCGCTGTTCGACACGTCCGCCCAACTCAGACATGCGCAAGAGCACCACGTGCATATGGAGGCTGTCGCGAGACGTACGCATATGCGGGCTTCATTCTTGTATAGTTTGCAGAGCTTGTGTGTCCTTATTCTTTTTATTTTTGTCACAGTTCCTCTCCCGGAGATTGCCAGGAAGGAAGTTGAGGACCTGCTTTGGGCGTTGGCGATGATGGCATAGAAGATGCAGGTTGCCCTTGCACTGCGGCTGGGAACCTTTGGTATAAGGACCCAACGCTTCTTCGGGACCTGGACGGAGTTTGTTGGAAATATGCCCTAGAGGCAATAATAAAAGCATTATTATTATATTTCCTTATTCATGATAATTGTCTTTATTCATGCTATAATTGTGTTATCCGGAAATCATAATACATGTGTGAATACACAGACACCAACATGTCCCTAGTAAGCCTCTAGTTGACTAGCTCGTTGATCGACAGATAGTCATGGTTTCCTGACTATGGACATTGGATGTCATTGATAACGAGATCACATCATTAGGAGAATGATGTGATGGACAAGACCCAATCCTAAACATAGCACAAGATCGTATAGTTCGTTTGCTAAAGTTTTCCAATGTCAAGTATCTTTTCCTTAGACCATGAGATCGTGTAACTCCCGGATACCGTAGGAGTGCTTTGGGTGTACCAAACGTCACAACGTAACTGGGTGACTATAAAGGTATACTACGGGTATCTCCGAAAGTGTCTGTTGGGTTGACACGGATCAAGACTGGGATTTGTCACTCCGTATGACGGAGAGGTATCACTGGGCCCACTCGGTAATGAATCATCATAATGAGCTCAAAGTGACCAAGTGTCTGGTCACGGGATCATGCATTATGGTACGAGTAAAGTGACTTGCCGGTAACGAGATTGAACGAGGTATTGGGATACCGACGATCGAATCTCGGACAAGTAACATACCGATTGACGAAGGGAATTGTATACGGGGTTGCTTGAATCCTCGACATCGTGGTTCATCCGATGAGATCATCGAGGAGCATGTGGGAGCCAACATGGGTATTCAGATCCCGCTGTTGGTTATTGACCAGAGAGCAATCTCGGCCATGTCTTCGTGTCTCCCGAACCCGTAGGGTCTACACACTTAAGGTTCGGTGACGCTAGGGTTATAGGGATATGTATATGCAGTAACCCGAATGTTGTTCGGAGTCCCGGATGAGATCCCGGACGTCACGAGGAGTTCCGGAATGATCCGGAGGTAAAGATTTATATATGGGAAGTCTTGTTTTGGTCGCCGGAAAAGTTTCGCGCATTATCGGTATTGTACCGGGAGTGCCGAAAGGGGTCCGGGGGTCCACCAAGGGGGTCCACCTGCCCCGGGGGGCCACATGGGCTGTAGGGGTGTGCGCCTTGGCCTATATGGGCCAAGGGCACCAGCCCCAAGAGGCCCATGCGCCAAAGATAAGGGAAAGGAAGAGTCCTAAAGGGGGAAGGCACCTCCTAGGTGCCTTGGGGAGGATGGACTCCTCCCTGGCCGCACCCTTCCTTGGAGGAAGGGCCAAGGCTGCGCCCCCCTCTCCCTTGGCCCTATATATAGTGGGGGGAAGGGAGGGCAGCCATACCTAAGCCCTGGAGCCTCCCTCTCCCTCTCCAACACTTCCTCCTCCTCCGTAGAGCTTGGCGAAGCCCTGACGGAGTACTGTAGCTCCATCACCACCACGCCGTCGTGGTGCTGCTGGAGCCATATTCCTCAACCTCTCCTTCCCCCTTGCTGGATCAAGAAAGAGGAGACGTCACGCTGACCGTACGTGTGTTGAACGCGGAGGTGCCGTCTGTTCGGCGCTAGGATCTCCGATGATTTGGATCACGTCGAGTACGGCTTCCTCATCCCCGTTCTTTGAACGCTTCCGCGCGTGATCTACAAAGGTATGTAGATGCAATCCAATCACTCGTTGCTAGATGAACTCCTAGATGGATCTTGGTGAAACCGTAGGAAATTTTTTGTTTTCTGCAACGTTCCCCAACAGTGGCATCATGAGCTAGGTCTATGCGTAGTTCTCTTTGCACGAGTAGAACACAATTTGTTATGGGCGCAGATGTTGTCAACTTTCTTGCCGCTACTAGTCTTATCTTGCTTCAGCGGTATTGTGGGATGAAGCGGCCCGGACCAACCTTACACGTACGCTTACGTGAGACCGGTTCCACCGACTAACATGCACAAGTTGCATAAGGTGGCTGGCGGGTGTCTGTCTCTCCCACTTTAGTTGGAGCAGATTTGATGAAAAGGGTCCTTATGAAGGGTAAATAGAAGTTGACAAATCACGTTGTGGCTTTCACGTAGGTAAGAAAACGTTCTTACTAGAACCCTATTTCAGCCACGTAAAACTTGCAACAACAATTAGAGGACGTCTAACTTGTTTTTGCAGCAAGTGCTTTGTGATATGATATGGCCAAAGTTGTGATGAATGATGAATGATATATATGTGATGTATGAGATGTTCATGCTATTGTAATAGGAATCACGACTTGCATGTTGATGAGTATGACAACCGGCAGCAGCCATAGGAGTTGTCTTTATTTTTTATATGACCTGCGTGTCATTGAGAAACGCCATGTAAATTACTTTACTTTATTGCTAAACGCATTAGCCGTAGTAGTAGAAGTAATAGTTGGCGAGCAACTTCATGGAGACTTGATGATGGAGATCATGATGATGGAGATCATGGTGTCATGCCGGTGACAAGATGATCATGGAGCCCCAAGATGGAGATCAAAGGAGCTATGTGATATTGGCCATATCATGTCACTATTATTATTTAATTGCATGTGATGTTTATCATGTTTCTGCATCTTGTTTACTTAGAGCGACGGTAGTAAATAAGATGATCCCTCATAATAATTTCAAGAAAGTGTTCCCCCTAACTGTGCACCGTTGCAACAGTTCGTTGTTTCGAAGCATCACGTGATGATCGGGTGTTAGATTCCAACGTTCATATACAACGGGTGTAAGACAGATTTACACATGCAAACACTTAGGTTGACTTGACGAGCCTAGCATGTACAGACATGGCCTCGGAACACAGAAGACCGAAAGGTCGAGCATGAGTCGTATAGAAGATACGATCAACATGAAGATGTTCACCGATGTTGACTAGTCCGTCTCACGTGATGATCGGACACGGCCTAGTTAACTCGGATCATGTTATACTTAGATTACTGGAGGGATGTCTATCTAAGTGGGAGTTCATTGAATAATTTGATTAGATGAACTTAATTATCATGAACTTAGTCTAAAAATTTTACAATATGTCTTGTAGATCAAATGGCCAATGTAGTCCTCAACTTCAACGCGTTCCTAGAGAAAACCAAGCTGAAAGACGATGGCAGCAACTACACGGACTGGGTCCGGAACCTGAGGATCATCCTCATAGCTGCCAAGAAAGATTATGTCCTACAAGCACCGCTAGGTGACGCACCTGTTCTCCCTGCAGAACAAGACGTTATGAACGCTTGGCAGGCACGTACCGATGACTACTCTCTCGTTCAGTGCGGCATGCTTTACAGCTTAGAGCCGGGGCTCCAAAAGCGTTTTGAGAGACACGGAGCATATGAGATGTTCGAAGAGTTGAAAATGGTTTTCCAAGCTCATGCCCGGGTCGAGAGATATCAAGTCTCCGACAAGTTCTTCAGCTGTAAGATGGAGGAAAACAGTTCCGTCAGTGAGCACATACTCACTATGTCTGGGTTGCATAACCGCTTGACTCAGCTGGGAGTTAATCTCCCGGATGACGCGGTCATTGACAGAATCCTTCAGTCGCTTCCACCGAGCTACAAGAGCTTTGTGATGAACTTCAATATGCAGGGGATGGAAAAGACCATTCCTGAAGTATTTGCAATGCTGAAATCAGCAGAGGTAGAAGTCAAAAAGGAACATCAAGTGTTGATGGTGAATAAAACCACTAAGTTCAAGAAGGGCAAGGGTAAGAAAGCCTTCAAGAAGGACGGCAAGGGAGTTGCCGCGCCCGGCAAGCAAGCTACCGGGAAGAAGACAAAGAATGGACCCAAGCCCGAGACTGAGTGCTTTTATTGCAAGGGAAGTGGTCACTGGAAGCGGAACTGCCCCAAATACTTAGCGGACAAGAAGGCTGGCATCACGAAAGGTATATGTGATATACATGTAATTGATGTGTACCTTACCAGTACTCGTAGTAGCTCCTGGGTATTTGATACCGGTGCGGTTGCTCACATTTATAACTCAAAACAGGAGCTGCGGAATAAGCGGAGACTGGCGAAGGACGAGGTGACGATGCGCGTCGGGAATGGTTCCAAGGTCAATGTGATCGCCGTCGGCACACTACCTCTACATTTACCTTCGGGATTAGTTTTAAATCTTAATAATTGTTATTTAGTGCCAGCTTTGAGCATGAACATTGTATCAGGATCTCGTTTAATTCGAGATGGCTACTCATTTAAATCCGAGAATAATGGTTGTTCTATTTATATGAGAGATATGTTTTATGGTCATGCTCCGATGGTGAATGGTTTATTTCTAATGAATCTCGAGCGTAATGCTACACATGTTCATAGTGTGAGTACCAAAAGATGTAAGATTGATAATGATAGTCCCACATACTTGTGGCACTGCCGCCTTGGTCACATAGGTGTCAAACGCATGAAGAAGCTCCATGCTGATGGACTTTTAGAGTCTCTTGATTACGAATCATTTGACACGTGCGAACCATGCCTCATGGGTAAAATGACCAAGACTCCGTTCTCAGAAACAATGGAGAGAGCAACCAACTTATTGGAAATCATACATACTGATGTGTGCGGTCCAATGAGTGTTGAGGCTCGCGGTGGCTATCGTTATGTTCTCACCCTCACTGATGACTTGAGTAGATATGGGTATGTCTACTTAATGAAACACAAGTCTGAGACCTTTGAAAAGTTCAAGGAATTTCAGAGTGAGGTTGAGAATCAACGTGACAGGAAAATCAAGTTCCCGCGATCAGATCGTGGAGGAGAATACTTGAGTCATGAGTTTGGCACACACTTAAGAAAATGTGGAATAGTTTCACAACTCACGCCGCCTGGAACACCTCAGCGTAATGGTGTGTCCGAACATCATAATCGCACTCTATTAGATATGGTGCGATTTATGATGTCTCTTACCGATTTACCGCTATCTTTTTGGGGCTATGCTTTAGAGACTGCCGCATTCACTTTAAATAGGGCTCCGTCGAAATCCGTTGAGACGACACCGTATGAATTATGGTTTGGGAAGAAACCTAAGCTGTCGTTTCTAAAAGTTTGGGGATGCGATGCTTATGTCAAGAAACTTCAACCTGAAAAGCTCGAACCCAAGTCGGAAAAATGCGTCTTCATAGGATACCCTAAAAAAACTATTGGGTATACCTTCTACCTCAGATCCGAAGGCAAGATCTTTGTTGCCAAGAATGGATCCTTTCTAGAGAAGGAGTTTCTCTCGAAAGAAGTAAGTGGGAGGAAAGTAGAACTTGATGAAGTATTACCTCTTGAACCGGGAAATGGCGCAACTCAAGAAAATGTTCCTGAGTTGCCTGCACCGACTAGAGAGGAAGTTAATGATGATGATCAAGATACTTCTGATCAAGCTTCTATTGAAATTCGAAGGTCCACAAGGACACGTTCCGCACCAGATTGGTACGGCAACCCTGTCTTGGAAATCATGTTGTTAGACAACGGTGAACCTTCGAACTATGAAGAAGCGATGGCGGGCCCGGATTCCGACAAATGGCTGGAAGCCATGAAATCCGAGATAGGATCCATGTATGAAAATGAAGTATGGACTTTGACTGACTTGCCCGTAGAGCGGCGAGCCATAGAAAATAAATGGATTTTTAAGAAGAAGACAGACGCGGATGGTAATGTGACTATCTATAAAGCTCGGCTTGTCGCTAAGGGTTATCGACAAGTTCAAGGGGTTGACTACGATGAGACTTTCTCACCGGTAGCGAAGCTGAAGTCCGTCCGAATCATGTTAGCAATTGCCGCATTCTATGATTATGAAATATGGCAAATGGACGTCAAAACGGCATTCCTTAATGGTTTCCTTAAGGAAGAATTGTATATGATGCAGCCGGGAGGTTTTGTCGATCCTAAGTATGCTGACAAGGTGTGCAAGCTCCAACGCTCGATTTATGGGCTGGTGCAAGCATCTCGGAGTTGGAACATTCGCTTTGATGAGATGATCAAAGCGTTTGGGTTTACGTAGACTTATGGAGAAGCCTGCGTTTACAAGAAAGTGAGTGGGAGCTCTGTAGCATTTCTCATATTATATGTAGATGACATACTTTTGATGGGAAATGATATAGAACTCTTGGACAGTATTAAGGCCTACTTGAATAAGAGTTTTTCAATGAAGGACCTTGGAGAAGCTGCTTATATATTAGGCATCAAGATCTACAGAGATAGATCAAGACGCCTCATAGGTCTTTCACAAAGCACATACCTTGATAAGATATTGAAGAAGTTCAATATGGATCAGTCTAAGAAGGGGTTCTTACCTGTGTTACAAGGTGTGAAATTGAGCTCAGCTCAATGCCCGACCACGGCAGAAGATATAGAAGAGATGAGTGTCATCCCCTATGCCTCAGCCATATGTTCTATTATGTATGCCATGCTGTGTACCAGACCTGATGTAAACCTTGCCGTGAGTTTGGTAGGAAGGTACCAAAGTAATCCCGGCAAGGAACACTGGACAGCGGTCAAGAATATCCTGAAATGCCTGAAAAGGACTAAAGAAATGTTTCTCGTTTATGGAGGTGACGAAGAGCTCGTCATAAAAGGTTACGTCGACGCTAGCTTCGACATAGATCTGGATGACTCTAAGTCACAAACCGGATACGTGTATATTTTGAATGGTGGGGCAGTAAGCTGGTGCAGTTGCATGCAGAGCGTCGTGGCGGGATCTACATGTGAAGCGGAGTACATGGCAGCCTCGGAGGCAGCGCATGAAGCAATTTGGGTGAAGGAGTTCATCACCGACCTAGGAGTCATACCCAATGCGTCGGGGCCAATCAAACTCTTCTGTGACAACACTGGAGCGCACTTGCCAAGGAGCCCAGATTTCACAAGAAGACCAGGCACATCAAGCGTCGCTTCAACTCCATTCGTGAAAATGTTCAAGATGGAGACATAGATATTTGTAAAGTACATACGGACCTGAATGTAGCAGATCCGTTGACTAAACCTCTCCCTAGAGCAAAACATGATCAACACCAGAATTCCATGGGTGTTCGATTCATCACAATGTAACTAGATTATTGACTCTAGTGCAAGTGGGAGACTTTTGGAAATATGCCCTAGAGGCAATAATAAAAGCATTATTATTATATTTCCTTATTCATGATAATTGTCTTTATTCATGCTATAATTGTGTTATCCGGAAATCATAATACATGTGTGAATACACAGACACCAACATGTCCCTAGTAAGCCTCTAGTTGACTAGCTCGTTGATCGACAGATAGTCATGGTTTCCTGACTATGGACATTGGATGTCATTGATAACGAGATCACATCATTAGGAGAATGATGTGATGGACAAGACCCAATCCTAAACATAGCACAAGATCGTATAGTTCGTTTGCTAAAGTTTTCCCATGTCAAGTATCTTTTCCTTAGACCATGAGATCGTGTAACTCCCGGATACCGTAGGAGTGCTTTGGGTGTACCAAACGTCACAACGTAACTGGGTGACTATAAAGGTATACTACGGGTATCTCCGAAAGTGTCTGTTGGGTTGACACGGATCAAGACTGGGATTTGTCACTCCGTATGACGGAGAGGTATCACTGGGCCCACTCGGTAATGCATCATCATAATGAGCTCAAAGTGACCAAGTGTCTGGTCACGGGATCATGCATTACGGTACGAGTAAAGTGAATTGGCGGTAACGAGATTGAACGAGGTATTGGGATACCGACGATCGAATCTCGGGCAAGTAACATACCGATTGACAAAGGGAATTGTATACGGGGTTGCTTGAATCCTCGACATCGTGGTTCATCCGATGAGATCATCGAGGAGCATGTGGGAGCCAACATGGGTATCCAGATCCCGCTGTTGGTTATTGACCGGAGAGCAATCTCGGTCATGTCTTCGTGTCTCCCGAACCCGTAGGGTCTACACACTTAAGGTTCGATAACGCTAGGGTTATAGGGATATGTATATGCAGTAACCCGAATGTTGTTCGGAGTCCCGGATGAGATCATGGACGTCACGAGGAGTTCCGGAATGATCCGGAGGTGAAGATTTATATATGGGAAGTCTTGTTTTGGTCGCCGGAAAAGTTTCGCGCATTATCGGTATTGTATCGGGAGTGCCGAAAGGGGTCCGGGGGTCCACCTGCCCCGGGGGGCCACATGGGCTGTAGGGGTGTGCGCCTTGGCCTATATGGGCCAAGGGCACCAGCCCCAAGAGGCCCATGCGCCAAAGATAAGGGAAAGGAAGAGTCCTAAAGGGGGAAGGCACCTCCTAGGTGCCTTGGGGAGGATGGACTCCTCCCTGGCCGCACCCTTCCTTGGAGGAAGGGCCAAGGCTGCGCCCCCCTCTCCCTTGGCCCTATATATAGTGGGGGGAAGGGAGGGCAGCCATACCTAAGCCCTGGCGCCTTCCTCTCCCCCTCCAACACTTCCTCCTCCTCCGTAGAGCTTGGCGAAGCCCTGACGGAGTACTGTAGCTCCATCACCACCACGCCGTCGTGCTGCTGCTGGAGCCATCTTCCTCAATCTCTCCTTCCCCCTTGCTGGATCAAGAAGGAGGAGACGTCACGCTGACCGTACATGTGTTGAACGCGGAGGTGCCGTCCGTTCGGCGCTAGGATCTCCGGTGATTTGGATCACGTCGAGTACGGCTTCCTCATCCCCGTTCTTTGAACGCTTCCGCGCGTGATCTACAAAGGTATGTAGATGCAATCCAATCACTCGTTGCTAGATGAACTCCTAGATGGATCTTGGTGAAACCGTAGGAAATTTTTTGTTTTCTGCAACGTTCCCCAACAGAGTTCTCACGCGCCTTCAGGTTGATTTCAATTTGGGCCAGACTAGTAGTTTCAGGTGAGAAGTGCAGTCTTCATCCTCGGGGACTTGAAAGTTGAAACTGAATTAGAGTCCGGACTGGATCATACGAGTTCACATGCTCGGAATCCATATTGTATCCCTTCTTTTAGAACCTCTTTGATTCACATGATTCTCAAAATACAATAAGAAAGTACATATGATTGGAATGCCATTTTCATCTCAATCCTAGATGATTTGGGATTGTTTGGTTGCATCATATAATGGAAAAATAAAGGAGTTCTTTTAAAAAGTTTTGAGTGGATGCTAGAAACCCAATAGGAAGTGGTTAAGGAAAATCTTAAAAAAATTCCTATATAACTTAGAAAAAATTCCTATATAATTTGATTCAATCATATGAATCAAACAGAAACGTAGGATTTTTTTAAAGGATTCTAATCCTCTAAATTTCTATGAAAATAATCAAAGGAGCCCTTGGAGGAATTAGTCTTGCCTATGTAGTTTACCTTCTTCTCTCGCAAGAAAGGACAGAACAGAACAGAGTCTCAGTGGCCGTGCCGGACTGCGAAAGTAAACAAACATATACTCACCGGAACTCCCCAAAGCGAAAGCCTCTGTCACCGGCGACGACGCGCACCAGCACCGATGGCCCGCTACGACCGAGCGATCACCGTCTTCTCCCCCGACGGCCACCTCTTCCAGGTTGAGTACGCCCTCGAGGCCGTCCGCAAGGGCAACGCCGCCGTCGGCGTCCGAGGCGTCGACACCGTCGTCCTCGGTGTCGAGAAGAAGTCCACCCCCAAGCTCCAGGACTCCAGGTAGGCGACCTAAAACCCGTCCGTTCCCCCTCCCCGCGCATACGCCGCCGGATCGACCGGATCTCGTGGTTTTCTAACCGGGAATCCCCCCGTCCCTCGAATTTCCCAGGTCCGTGCGCAAGATCGCGAGCCTGGACACCCACATCGCGCTGGCCTGCGCGGGTCTGAAGGCGGACGCGCGCGTGCTCATCAACCGGGCGCGCGTCGAGTGCCAGAGCCACCGCCTCACCGTCGAGGACCCCGTCACTGTCGAGTACATCACGCGCTACATCGCCGGCCTGCAGCAGAAGTACACGCAGAGCGGAGGGGTGCGGCCGTTCGGGCTCTCCACGCTCATAGTTGGCTTCGACCCCTATACCGAGAAGCCCGCGCTGTACCAGACCGACCCCTCCGGCACCTTTTCCGCCTGGAAGGCCAACGCCACCGGCCGCAACTCCAACTCCATGCGCGAATTCCTTGAGAAGAATTACAAGGAGACGTCCGGCAAGGAGACCATCAAGCTTACCATCCGAGCCCTCCTTGAGGTAACTACCTCACAACATATTATCCTATCCGACCAGGAGCTAGAATCATACTGCCATTTTATTGTATTTTTGTTAAATGTGCGAGAAGCAGAATACCAATAGTTGTGTCAATCAAAAAAATGGTAATGGCTCATCTGAGGACAGATGCTCCAAGAGATGCCAGATGGATTATGGAGAGTAGTTAGCATAGGAGAAGGACACACTGTCAAAAAAAAAGAACCTAAGCATATGAGAAGGACACATTTTCATTCTTTTGAATGATAATATGTCAATTGACTGATTAATTGCCGCACCATGCGGTGCTGACAATGGAACTTAGCTGCCCTTACTCAAGGTGTTAGTGGAATGCGCATGTCTAGAGTTTCTGTGTGTTCTTTTGTTTTATCAACAAACGAAGTGCTTGGTGTTAGTCATGTTTTACTGGTTATAGAACTCACTTTTAATACAAACTTAGGTCAGTTTCCTGATGCTTGTTGCATTCAAAATATTATATTAGTAACTGCTCATGTGAAGATAGACGTTCTAACACATGACAAATGGGGGAGGATTTTTTTTTCCAATTCTTACAAGTGATTATATGCCAATTGACTGACCTAACTGGAAAGCTCATGTCTAGAGTTTTATATGCATTCTCTTTGCTCAGCCAGCAAAGTGCTTGTTGTTAGTCATGGTTTACTTGTTATAAAACTCACTTTAGTACAAAGCTAGATCAAGTTCCTATGTCTGTTTTTATCGACTGCATTCAAATTGCAATGAAACTAAAATTGAGTGAGATAGGAGTGATTCATGTGTGTGCTTGCCACTTTAGGGTGATACTTGTTCATCTGCACTAACGAGAGTACATGTTCATAGGCGTCATCTGTTGTTTTGCTCCTGCAGTCTCAGCAATAAATTCATTTGCAATGCCAATTTCATCTACACTTGTATGTTATTGCAAGTACTCCCTCTGAGTGACCTAAAACGTCTTATAAAAGTTTAAAGAGGGGCTATTTGAGTATAATTTTCTTTCAAAAGTCGGTTCTCTCATGTCAATAGTCTAAGAACATCTACAACCGGACGCCCCATATCCACCCCAAACGCCCGGTCGGCCTGCCCGGTTACTGCCTGGACAGAAACAAGCCACACCAGCCTCCTCAAACGCAGCCCAAACGTCCGGACTGTCCGGCAACCCCCATACCCAGCCCATATGTGGGGCAGATATGGAAAGGCCTGGACGCGTCTGGACACCGCCGCCACGTCGGACTGGTCCACTATGGCCCACGCAGTCCCCACCCTTGTCCCCACAAATACCCCAGCCGGACGACCGAACCCTAGTCAAACCTCACTCTCTTGACCACTCTTCTCCACTGCCATCTCCTCCCCCTCCTCTCTCTGCCCCATCCCCTCCTCTCCGCCATGGCCTGGAACGGATCCGGCAGCGATTCCGACGATATCGACTAGGCGGCGCTCTCCATGGACTCCTCGAGCTCGTCTGCGCCGGACGACGAGGAGCTAGCACTCCGCATTGCCCTCCGCCACTCGCGGATGGACCGGGGCGGGAGCTCCTCCTCGTTGGTGTTGCCGGCGGCCCGGGTGGGCAGCTGCAGCAACGCTCTAGCCTGCGGCCGCACGACGCGGTCCATGCCTTCCCCGGTTAGGCCGCGTGGCGATCAGTGGCGCCGGCACCGCCAGCAGCTGCTCCTTCCGGGTGGCGCTGGCTGCTCGTGCCTGCAAGGCAGCTGGAGTCTGAGGGTCGCGCGTATCACTACAGAGGGCAGCGCAGGCCACTTCCATCCGCTCTGGCTGCGGGTCCTGCAGGTCTACGCCAGAGCCGCTACCGTCCGCTAGCGACGACGACGAGACCCTCCGCGATGCCATGCGCTGCTCGTACACCTCGGCAAAGACGGACGCCCGTCGACGGCTTTGCAAAAATGTGGTGGTGTTCTGCATCGGGCTCAAGGAGTCCGAGAGGTTGGTGAGTCAGAGGCTGGCGGCTTTTGCCGCCGCATGGCTCGTGAGGGAGCAGCCCCACGCCGCCCGTCGCATGGCGTTGATCATCTTCTCCTCGTCCTCCTCGGCAGTGGCACGACTGACGACGATGCTCCACCCGCCGCCAACGCCTACGCCTATCTACGTCGGATTGCTATGTTTATATGTTCTATGATGATCTACGTAGTTTGCATGCTTTTGTATGGATTTGGGGACGGACAAATGGGGGTGTGGTTGTGGACTGGGGCAAATGTGGGCTGCTTGGTCACTGTCCGCGGATGTGCCCGGATACGTCCGCGGGCGTATAGGGCCGCAAATTAGGCAACCGCGGCTCTAGATGCTCTAATACTTGTGTACGTAAAATTTTGAAAACTTGGCTGTGCTTTGCCAATTTTATTATTGCTTTTGTATAGCATACAGAGCATGTAACTGCGTTGACTCTATTGTTGCTTTTGTACTTGTGTATCATTGCACATTGTGTAACTGGCATACTTTGTGACTCATTTAGTGAAAGAAAGCCACTCCCTCTGTCCTATAATATAAGGTGTTGTTACGACTAACGTACTCATATATTGGTTATCATAACATCTTATATTGTGGTACTGAGGGAGTATTACTTCTTGGCTGGCAGAGGTTTCCCAGAAGTACTGTAGCGCATATAAGATGTAGTATAAATGTGTGGTCTTTGTAGTATCTTTGGAGGCAAATGCATATCTGCCATCCCAAATATATGTCCCGGAGAGCTGGCATTTTCCATCTCAGATAATGGACAGAGATAATATGTCTGGGTCGGCCATGCCTGTTGCTGTGTTGCCCGAGACCTGTGACCAAAAATCCATGTAAATCCTCAGTGGGAAGGCAAACATTACATGAGAGTACAGTGTTTAACCTGGATTAGCCCTAGGCTTTTGCTGGCTCTGCCTAGCATGTTAAGTTAACACTACAATTGACACAATTAATCCCATGTTTAAATGCATATCCTCTTGTATCGTCAGACTAAATCTTTGGTTTGTCTTCTATTGATAATTGTCTCTGACACCCCCCCCCCCCCCCCCCCTCTTCTCTGTAGGTTGTCGAGAGTGGCATATCCTCTTGTATTTTCAGCTTAAATCTGCCTTGAATAATATCTCAAGTTTTTCCCATCTAAGATAACATCTCAAATTAACATTATAATTTGATCACAATTAATTGTATGTTGAAATGGATATCCTCTTGTATCTTCAGCCTAAATATTTGGTTTGTCTTCCATTTATATTGTCGAAATGACACTGATTTGATCTCCCCCCTTCTCTGTAGGTTGTCGAGAGTGGTGGCAAGAACATTGAGATTGCTGTGATGACGCACAAAGATGGTCTTCGCCAGCTTGAGGAAGAGGAGATCGATGAGTATGTTGCTGAGATTGAAGCAGAGAAGGCCGCTGCTGAGGCTGCAAAGAAGGGTGGCCCGAAAGACACATAATGTACTAATGATTTAGCACAGTCGTGGCACATGGCTCCTCTAGCTCTGTTTATGTTCACAGCTTGTCTATTTGTTTTAACTGTTTCCGAAGGACTTGTTTGGCCGAGGGTTGTTTATTTTACTGCTGACGGAGGTGCTTGGACTAATGGGCTTATCCCCGTCATGTTGTGCGAACTGTATAAGCTTAGCTAATGGGGGTGTTACCGGAAGCTTAGCTAATGGGCGTTACCGGGCCGTGGATGATAAGTGGGCTGAGATAACCTACAACTTTTGTAGTAGTAGTACCAGGCCGTAGCCGTTTCTCAAGAAGAATTGCACATTGGAGCCTTGGAGCGGGAGCCCCTGTTCGGCGCAGCGAACAAACAAAAAATCGACATAAAAACGCAAAAAATTGGGGAGCTGCTTTAGGAATCGAACTCGCATCGCACGCGAAGTCAAGCCTTCTTCATGCTTAGCTGAACAACCGTGATTTTAATAGCGCTAACAATATGTGAACTAGTATAGCCGTGCTATTTATTTATAATTTAGATTTTTTTCTTTAAAAATCATTAATTTAAAATCATTCGTTGATTTTGAGACAAAAGTTCACAACTTAAAAAATGTTCATCGATTTTGAGAAATAGTTCATCATTTTTGAAGAAAAGTTCACAAACATAAAAAAGTTCACCAATTTTGGAAAAAGTTTAAAAAGTTCATTGTTTTCGGAAAAGAGTTCTTCATTTTCGTAAAAAATCATTTGTTTTTCATCGATTTTGAAAAAGTTCACAAATTTGAAGGAACAATTCATCAATCTTGAAAAAATTCATTGAATTTGGAAAAAATTCATTGAATTTGAATTTTTTTATTAAATTTGAAACAAGTTCATTGAATTAGAAAAAAGTTCATAATTTTTTTTTAATGTGGATGGATTTGAACAAAAACATCAAACAAGGAAGAAGAAAAACAAAAACAGAAAACAGAAAAAAACAACAAACCAAAACAGAAAAAGAAAAGAAAAAATGATAACTAAAACAAGTGATGGACATAAGTGCAGCAAGGTCTTGTGACGGGGTGGTTACCTCGCTTTGAATACGCGAGCGAAAGAGCTAAACCGGCCGCGCCCAACTAAAGCGCCTGCAGGCGCTGGTTTGCAGAAAACCGAAGAAACCGACGCTTGCAGCGTCAAATAAGTTTTGCCCATTGGAGCTAGCTGAAGGATTGGATTCTAAAAAAACGGCTGAAGGATTGGAACCTTTCATAAAAAGATAAAAGCTGAAAGATTGGAGCAGTAAAGGCTGGCGTGTGCGGAACTTTTTTTATCTTTCCCTTATAGTTTCATCATACCGGCACCAATTGTGAAGTACTTTTTTTTCTTAAAGAAGATCCATGCTACAGGTGCAAGGAAAAAGAAAGATTGCTGCAACGGGCGTATGTACGAGGTAATGAGAGTAACTCCAACGGGCCGCCTCACTTCGTTTACGTGTGTCCGTTTGAATTGAAACGGACATAAAAATCGATTCAACACGTCGATTCAAACAAACACACATTCACCTTTTGTCCGCCGTGCGACCCATTTTCTGCTCAAATTTAAGCCGTTTTTGCGTAGGCGCAAACACAAAACGAACGCGTATGACACACACCTTTATCCTCACCTGGCCCGCTAGTTGGTGGCATATTAACCATCCCATCTTCCTCCGAACGATAGCCAGCATGGTGGCCAGCCGTCTGAACTCACATACCCCCCTCCCGCAGCACGCCACCTTTCAACGCTGCCACCACCACTGCCGCTCCCCACCGCCGCCGCAGCACCCCTGACCTCGCCGCCACCGCCCCTCGACCCGCGCTCTCACCTGCCTGCACCACCCAAGCACGGGGACCTCGCTCGCCGGACACCGTCATGCCTGCTGGACGTCGACAGGCCTGCTACCAGGTCTAGGCGAGGCGCGAGGCTCTTCACCGGCCAAGATTGTATGCATCGGGAGTGGAAGAACTGCCCTTCTGCTTGGCAGGGGAAGTATAGGGCCATGTCAAAGCTTGCACTGTCATACTCGAGGCCGTGGCTTCACAAGATCTCTGAATTTGGCACTCTTTCTTCGGCATAGCCCACTAGTAGAAAAAGGGCCATTTGTCTCGGTTCTAGAGGGCCTTTAGTCCTGATTCTGAAACCGAGACTAAAGGGTCGGTACTAAAGGCCCTCCACGTGGCTGCTGTCTGGAGGTCCACCTTTAGTCCCGACACCAACTGGGACTAAAGGAAATGTTACGATTTTTTTGAATTTTTTTATTTTTTTCCCGATTTTAAAATTATTTTACAATTTAATCTCTAATCACCCCCTCATCACTGCTCAATTTAACCTCTAATCTCTAATCACCCCTCATCATTCCAAATCATCTAACTTTCCGGCCGGTCACCCATCCTCTCACTACTCCAGCCTGAGCACGCTTAACTTCAGGATTCTATTCCCCCTCATTTCCAAGTCCGCACTTGTTGTTTCCCTGACAATAGTAAGATGTCAATCCTATTAACCCTTGGGAGTTTAGCTTGAGCATGAAGTCACACGTTTCACTGTTTGAGTTGTAAACTGTTATTCTAAAAAACAATAATTATTTAGTAACACTAATATTTCTTGAGTAAGTAGTTTGACCATAGTTTGACCACAATTTGACCACAGTTTGACCAGATTTGACCAAAATTCAAAAAAATTGAAATAATTATTTAGTAACACTAATATTCTTGAATAACTATGTTGTAACACTAATACTTTTTGAATAGTAGATAGTAGTTTGACCAGAATTAGCCAAAATTCAAAAAAACTGAAATTTAAGCATATCTTTTTTTCTTTTGGAATTTGAGGATTCTAAAAATTTGCAAACAGGCCGTAGGTGGTCAAAATCGGATGCAGATTTTCGTGTTGAACATTTTGATATATTATATATTTTTTCCGACATCGTATGCAAAAGTTATAGCCGTTATACTTTTTCATGACACTTTTTTGCAAAATATATCCAAATTTAAGTTTTTTAATTTTCCTAACTAGTAGATGTAGTAATATAACTACATCTCGAAGGATTTTATTTTTTGAAGCTTTTACCATTTTCTTTTGTTTCTTCAAAACTGAAATGACGATACAGGGGGGGTGGGTGTAGAGTTTGAGAAACGGGCCCTTTAGTCCCGGTTTGAGACACGAACGGGGACTAAAGGGTGCGATGCCCTTTTGTCCCGGCTCGTGTCTCAAACCGGGACTAAAGAGCCCGTTTGAACCGGGACTAATGCCTTTAGCAGTTCGTAATGCAACCGGGACTAATGTGTATATTATGCTGTGACCAAAGCCCTGTTTTCTACTAGTGACCGGATCTCACAATGATATCAATGTGCTGTAACGCTCTTCGGTGTTTGCTAGGCTTGCAGAAAGCAGCTGCCCGGAGGTCAATGTTGAGATCAATGACCACCACTATAACAAAGGATACTACCTAGCTGACGGCATGTATCCTTAGTGGACTACTCTTGTGAAGACAATCTCCAACCCCGCAGGAGAGAAGAGATTTGCCCAAGAGGAAGAGAGTGCTAGAAAGGATGTGGAGCATGCCTTTGATGTTCTTCAATCTCGATGGGGCATCTGTAACGCCCGAATAATCTTGCTACAGTAATCCCACGCTAATCATGGCACGTCATCCCGATTACTGTTGCTATCCTCGCAATAATTCGAAACCGTTCAAATTCAAAATTCAAATTGATGAAAACAATAAAAGTTTTCAAAAATTAAAATAAAATTGTTCGGTGGTTGACGAATATTACAAAGGTAATTATAGTGCAACAGACATATTTTTATAAAATGGCTAAATGGATTAAATGATTTAAACAGAAAAGAAATAATAAAAGAAAATACAAAAGGAAAGAAAAACAGAAAATCAAAAAAGAAAAAAAAATAAAGAGAACACCCCCTCCCCCCCCGGGCTTCGGCCCAGCAGGCCACCGGGCCGCCTGGCAAACCCACCCCTCTCTCCTTATTCCCCCGGGTGAGACCCCGAAACCCTAGCCACCCCCACTCGCATCCACTCTCCCCCCTCCCTCCCGATTGGATCGGGAGGATAACGGCGCCGCGCCCCGGCCTGCCCCCGTCCTCCTCGCCGTGGAACGACGCCGCCGCCCGGAGCTCCTACCCCGCCGGCCTGCTCCCTGTCGGCCGCTCGTCCCCGGCGGCCTCCCCAACCTCCCCCGAGCTCGCTCCCGAGACCCTACGCGTCCCTCCCCGTGAGCTCCTCTCCTCCCTTTCCCCTCTGTCGCCGGCGACGTCCGCACCCAGTCGCCGCGACCGACGGCGTGCGCCGCGCGCCCCTCGCGCGTCCAGGCCACGCGCCCGACGCCTCGACCTCCTCTACCGCGCGCACGCGCGCTCACCGCGTTCGGGCCGCGCCCTGGCCGCGCGCCGTCGCCCCGTCCCGACGCGTCTCGCCTGGTCAACCGCCCGCACGGGTGCCCCTCCTCCCTGCTCGCCCCCCCCCCTCCGTGCCGACTGCGCCATGGCCTCGCGCGCCCCGGCCGTCCTCCCTCGCCGTGGCCCGCGTCCCGCTTCGTCTCCCCTCGCCTTGGCCTCGCCTCTCCATGCCGGCCTGCGCGTGGCTTTGGTCGCCGACGCCCGCGGCCGGCCACCACCGCTACCTGCCGGCCTCACCCGCCTGTGCCCCGCCTCCTCTGCACACGGCGCCCGGCCCCGTGGCGCCCCTGTTTCCCCCGCTCCGCCCTGTGCGCCGTCGCCGCCGCCGGCGAGCCTGCGCCCCGGCTCGCCGTGCCCCCCCTTCCCCGTTGGCCGCGGACGGGCGCCCGCTGCGCCAGTTCGGGCGGGTGCCCAGCGCCCGCTAACACCGAAACCACTCTGGCCACTAGTGCCAATGACATGGGGGCCCCACGGCCCCAGAACGTTTTATTAAAAAAAAGGAATTAAAATTAATAATAATAAAAATTAATTAATTAATTAATTAAGGAATTAATTAAGTTAATTAATCATAATTAGATTAATCAAATTAACTAATTAGTCTAATTAAACTGTGATTAGTTTAGCTAAAACCTGATTAGCCTAAACAGGGTATGACAGGTGGGCCCCGCTGGACCCACACGTCAGTTTGACCAGTCGACGCCCCTGTTGACTGCTGACGTCATGCTGACGTCATGATGACGTCAGCAAACACTGTTTTGGATAATGTTAGATTTAAATAATTAATTAAATTCCAGAAATTATTAAAATCTTTAGAAAATCATATCTTTTAATCCGTAACTCGGATTAAAATATTTTCAACATGAAAGTTGCTCAGAACGACGAGACAATTCCGGATACGCAGCCCGTTCGTCCGCCACACATTCCTAACCTATCCAACTCGCAACTTTCCCCCTACGGCCCCTCTGCCCGAAAACGCGAAACGCCGGGGATACTTTCCCGGATGTTTCCCCCCTTCACCGGTATCACCTCATACCGCGTTAGGGCACCTCTAACGCCGTTACTTGTCATGTCATGCATCACTATGCATCTGCTTGCTTAAATATTTATTGTTTCTCCCCCCTCTTCTCTCGATAGACACCGAGACCGACGCTGCTGCTGCCCCGATCGACTACGGTGTTGACGACCCCTCTCTCTTGCCAGAGCAACCAGGCAAGCCCCCCCTTGATCACCAGATATCGCCTACTCTTCTCTATACTGCTTGCATTAGAGTAGTGTAGCATGTTACTGCTTTCAGTTAATCCTATACTGCTGCATAGCCTGTCCTTGCTACTACTGTTGTTACCTTTACCTGCTATCCTACTGCTTAGTATAGGATGCTAGTATTTTCATCAGTGGCCCTACATCCTTGTCCGTCTGCCATGCTATACTATCGGGCCGTGATCACTCGGGAGTTGATCACGGGTATATACTATATGCTTTATACATGATACATGTGGTGACTAAAGACGGGTCGGCTTGTGGAGCACCCGCGAGTGATTCACGGATTGGGGGCTGAAAGGACCTTTGTCCCAACGGCCCTCTGTGTGGATCTTTGAGGCGGAGCGACAGGGCAGGTTCCGACCACCTAGGAGAGAGGTGGGCCTGGCCCTGGTCGACGTTCGCGGATACTTAACACGCTTAACGAGATCTGGGTATTTGATCTGAGTTTGGCCATTTGGTCTATACGCACTAACCATCTACGCGGGAGTAGTTATGGGTATCCCGGCGTCGTGGTATCAGCCGAAGCCTTCTTGACGTCAGCGACGGAGCGGCGCGCGCTGGATTGGACTGGAACGCCACTAGGCTAGGTCTGCTTCCGGCCGCCCACGCAACGTGCAGGTGTGCTAAGGGCGATGGGCCCAGACCCCTGGGCGCTTAGGTTTAGACCGGCGTGCTGACCTCTCTGTTGGTCTAGGTGGGGCTGCGACGTGTTGATCTTCCGAGGCCGGGCATGACCCAGGAAAGTGTGTCCGGCCAAATGGGATCGAGCGTGTTGGGGTATGTGGTGCACCCCTGCAGGGAAGTTAATCTATTCGAATAGCCGTGATCTTCGGTAACAGGACGATTTGGAGTTGTACCTTGACCTTATGACAACTAGAACCGGATACTTAATAAAACACACCCTTCCAAGTGCCATATATAACCGGTGGTCGCTCTCTCACAGGGCGACGAGGGGAGGATCATCGGTTAGGATTATGCTATGCGATGTTACTTGGTGAACTTACCTTTTGCTCTCTTCTGCTTGCTGCAAGATGGAGGTGGCCAGAAGCGTAGTCTTCGATAGGACTAGCTATCCCCCTCTTATTCCGGCACTCTGCAGTTCAGTCCACATATGATACCCTTACTCCATTTGATACCCATGCATATGTAGTGTAGCTCCTTGCTTGCGAGTACTTTGGATGAGTACTCACGGTTGCTTTCTCCTCCTTTTCCCCCTTTCCTTTCATTCTGGTTGTCGCAACCAGATGCTGGAGTCCAGGAGCCAGACGCCACCGTCGACGACGACTCCTACTACACCGGAGGTGCCTACTACTACGTGGTGCCCGCTGACGACGACCAGGAGTAGTTAGGAGGATCCCAGGAAGGAGGCCTGCGCCTCTTTCGATCCGTATCCCAGTTTGTGCTAGCCTTCTTAAGGCAACCTTGTTTAACTTATGTCTGTACTCAGATATTGTTGCTTCCGCTGACTCGTCTATGATCGAGCTCTTGTATTCGAGCCCTCGAGGCCCCTGGCTTGTAATATGATGCTTGTATGACTTATTTTATTTGTAGAGTTGTGTTGTGATATCTTCCCGTGAGTCCTTGATCTTGATCGTACACATTTGCGTGCATGATTAGTGTACGATTGGATCGGGGGCGTCACAGCATCGTTCGGTATCCTCCTAGAACTTGGAGTACCAAAAAATTGTGGGAGGTGATGACTACTTCGTGATCATGCATAATATGATCGTAGAGGATGAGTGTCGGAAACATATCTATGACAAAGGGTTTCAATTTCAGGATGAAAATGTTGTGCCTAAGCATGAAGGAATGGCAACGAATGCACAGTTCACCAAATTTTATCATCAAATGCATGATTGGCAAACTCACATTCAGTTGCAAGATGATTTGATTGAGCATATGTGGGCTCACGTTGGCAACCAATATATTTATCGGCTATCTTATTTTAAAATGTATATGAGACAATTTAAATTTGATTTGTCTTCTAAACTATGAGATATTTTTTTGGTTGTGAAAGTATGATATATTTGTATTTTGGTTTATGTGAACTAGGGCCAAAATTGTGTATGTTTGTAAAAAAAAAGGTTAAAAAATAGATGCAGGCCGGCCGTGAGAACAAATGCGTCCATGCGTTGGGCGCATGATCAACCCAAATGCAAAAGAGACGAACAAGTCGATTCAAATGGACAAAAAATGGACAAAACGTACGTCTGTTTGGATCGACGTATTGAAGTTGCTATGAGAAGGCTACGTAGCAACCACCTAGTTGTCGTTTGTTTAACAAACTAGAATTGTGTGTTTTTTCCAAAGAAGCAACACAGAAAGCATGATCCGGCACCGGCAGACACCCACCCATCGAAGGCCTTTGCTATTGCTAGTTAGTCGAGGCAGCTTTGCCATTCCAAGAAACTCCAAAGAGATGAGATGGATAAGAAGCAAGGCCACCGGCCCAACGTCAGCAGCTATAGCTAACCAACCAACCATCACCCACTCCCATGCACGTCATGTCACCCGGGCCCCGCGCCGCAAGGAGAAGACGACAGGAAACGGAAAGGAAAACAAACACCAGCCACAGGCAGCCTACCTAATTCAGCTCGTCCAGTTGCGCCTGTCGTTATTACCCATCTCAGCTCCCACTGATTGAATACATGATAACCATTATACCGTCGCCATCGCCGACGACATCAAGCACGAAATTGGCCGATCCCATCACAAACCGCCAAGCTTCTACACGTCATTTATTTCCGTCCTCATACGGTATCGGATTATCAAACTAATTAAGCACGGAATATTCTCGCGCACGTACCTGAGTAAGCGTGAGATCAACTGTCATTTTTGTACGCAGTTTGCTCAAGGAAGGAAGGAAGCAAGCGCCTTTACGGCGGTGACGGGGCAGGGATAAGCATTGCCGGTAGGCGGTAGTAGTAGTAGCGCACAGCCGGAGAAGATAAGGAGGTGATCCAGTGACGGGGTCGGATGAGGGGTATCAGGTTGGTAGCTGGTGTGGTTGCCATCGTTGTAAAGCCGCTGTATGTCTGCCTCGGCGTCCCCACTGGATACGAATGGGATCGATGCACACACACTCTGGTGGAGCCAGACATGTCCATTTCTGTGTTTACAGTAGACACATACATCAGTTGCCTATCAGTATAGTGTTTGTTTCTTTTTTTTTTCCTGAGAATACTCAAAGGATCTACCTATAAGGGCACAAGCAATGGAAGCACCCGTAGGGTATTGCCCCATCCTCTCCACCTAGATAAAATACGCTGAGCAGTAGTATTATGAAATAAACACCCAATGCAGTAGCTGCCTCATTATGGTCCACGGTTTCTTTCTCTTCCTATTTCTTTTCATCGCATGGATTGAAAGCATGCCTACTCCATACCAGTACATGCTCAACTTTCTTTGGTCAGGGAGGAGCCGGCCTCCTCTGCAGGCATCTGTGTTAATCTTCAGGCAACACGTCGAACTGTTTTGGACCATCCGTGCCTAGGTGGATAGCTGGAGCAGCTATCCACGGTGGCGCGTTGGCCTTGCCCTAACTTTATCTTGTTCGCACACAAATACGTCACCGTATATCTCTAACACCAAGGGTGATGCATCGTAGGTCACGTCGAAGGAGACCCGTCCGAAAGCGCGATATGCAAGCAATCCGACGGGCATTTTTGTGGACCCGAAACCGCACACGCCTGGGAGAGACCCCATCAAGGCGCACAACGGCTATGAGCTGTCCTAGATCGACCTGATTGCCCCTAGGGCCTCGAGGTTCGCCGTCCCGCAACAAAAAGAACGAACGAAGAACGAGAACAAGAAAACAAGGGAGAAGATAAAAATAAAGGTAAAAGATGATACATTGATTTGTCGATTATGTGTTGTTTAATCAGCCGTCATCTCTCATCTATTTATGAGGCAGCTGGTCTTCCCGTACAAGAAAATGACTCCAAATCTCCTTCAAATCCTTCCAAAATTAGCCGAACTCGGATTAGGTATGTCTGAGACAGCAAATCGATTTTGTGTTTCTCGGTCCAAATACTACCTCGGATGAAGATGTGCCCAAAAGAAAGTTTAACCGATTCGACAAGAGGAACAAGTTTCCTGTTGAACATTTTTTGATTTGAGGTCATCTTAAGGGCCGAATTGCTCGCGCAACCCATCAGACATCGTGTCTGGTGCCTCGCGCCACTTTTTGCCTCGTGGTAGAGTTGCATCCCGATGGTTCTAATTTTTGTATACGAACTCGGATTTAGACGATTTTTATATCAAAATCGTCCATTTCAACGAGACGAAGAACTTTGATGTTGAAACTTTTTTCATCCAAGGCCATCTTATATGGGTTTTGTGCCATGCCAAAATCTGGTGTCAGCATATACCCACCTGTTTTTCGGCAAAGCTTGCAGGCCGAAAATAACTCGCAAGACTTTGGTTTAAGGACGATGTCAACACTGCATCGTCCATTTATATGTGCTTAGGGTGATAGTTATATATCGTCAATGTCTTTGGTTAGGGCGATAGTTATATATCGGCCACTTTGATTAGCAACAAAATACAACTAATCGAATGTATGCTGATGAGGTAAAACCCTTGCATGTTGTAAGAAGTTATATTGCGTCCATTTTCCCCCAAAAAAAGTTATATTGCGTCCATGGATCAAAATAATTCCATGGAGGGTAACTAGTCATACCTGAGGATGAATTCCATGTCATCGGCATCAATGACATAGTTGGAGAATGTGGATAATGTGTGCACCGAAGACGTTGAAACCTTCGGCTTGGTCATTCATAATTTTCACATTTTTCCTTCTTTACCTCGGTGGCACTTCTTGCAATGGAACCTTGCACATCACTCTTGTTTTGATTACTTCCTTTGGGAACCCATGCCATGTTTCTCTCTTCAAGCTCTTGTGCACTATATTTTTTGTAATTTCTTCTTTTACCAATACGATAAGCCGAGTGAGCGCCCTGGCTATGATTTTGTTTGAACTTATGACAATTCTTGTTTTACCTTGTGCACTTTCAACTCCTTTTCTTCAGATTTGGCAGTTTGATTCTCGACAATTGATTGCTTCATCTCATTGCCTTTAGTAGCCAATGTCAACACTTTAATTGGCTCTTTATCCTTTAAGATCAAATCTAAATTGGCACTCTTGCGATCATATTTTTTAACTCGATATACTTGTTCGATCACCTCTTTCTTCTTTCTTGAGCTCCGGACTGATTCTTTCTTATTAAAACGGTTTTGAACATATGACTGCTCACTGAACATTGATCTTCTTGGAGCTGAATAATAATGGTGAGATGGTCTAAAATATGATGGAGAATGTGCCATTGTATCATACCTTTCCCATGATGAATATCGATCTACATGAGCATAGGGAGGCATCCACGACATTGGCATTGGCGGCCCAAAATAAGGATGTGAACACGTTGCATTAAAATTCTTGCTTTGCCCATACCAATCCTCAGATTTGCACCTAGGGGGTGATCTTGATGCTTTTGCATTACTCGGTCGATTAGCACCACTCTCTTCACTTTTCTTTTGATATTTATCTAATAACTGTGCAGAAGTGACCTTGGCTTTCTTGTGCTTGTTCTTATTGCGGCATTTATCTCCTTTGGTTTTGCTTGCATTGATCTTTGGATTGCTTTGTTGCCCCCCCCAGTCCTTGGCGTCTTCATTGTATCTTCGATAGAACTCAAGCCTTCAAGAATATTTTCATTGTGCTCTTAAACAACTTCTTTACTTGAAAACTTGATCCCATCACCTATAATTTTTACCTTCTCATCTTTAAAGTAATCATCTTGAAGAAGTCGATTCAATTTTTTTTCCATTAGGACCAATCGCAATAGACTGGTCATCTCTTGGTGTTTCAACAAATTTTAATCGTCTTTTATCAATGGCCGATTTAACTATTTGACGAAACATGTTGCAATCCTCAAAATTATGCTTGGATGAATCATGCAACTTGCAATACATTCGTCATTGGATTGATGGCTTCACATGGTGATCAAGAACTCTAATGTAATTATTTTTCAGCAACAAATCAAATATTTGATCACACATGCTTGAATTGAAGGTAAACTTTTTATTCTCTAGCCGATCTTGTTGTGAGAACGGCTTTGGAGTTAAGCAAATGAGTGGTTCAGATTTTGCATTACACCATTTGGCTATGCATTGTGTTTTGCACTCTGTCTCCGATGACATTGAAAAGGAAATTATACTATCATCAGTTTTCTCAACAGAGTATAATATTGGCTTAAATTTTTTGAAATCAAAGTAGTTAGAACATACTTGTCTCAATTGAGATCATGCGTAAGCCAAGTATGAAGCAAGCAAAGATACCCAATTAGATATGAACTTTAAATAAAGCAATGGGAAAAGTTTTGGCTGCAGTAATAAGTCACTATCGGTCTCTTTAAATGGTACAATATGTTGATCGATATGCTTAGTAACAATTTTATTGCTACCAAGTAAATTGCCCTTCATCATTGGTCTTTCAAAATTACTTATAAGATTTTTCCTAATATATGCATCAATAATAAAGTTGTGACCAAATATGAAAATAGGTAAATCACTTGCTAGACATACCTCTTCATACACGCTAGGAGAGCATGATGGTTGTATCACTTGGATAATACTTTACTCCAGTTTTGAATGACTCTCCAATGCCTTGGCATCCTATTTTTCTTCAATAGATTCGGTACACATACTATTTGATTCGGCTTTTTTGATAACCGAATTTTCTTCGTTACCTGAATCAATACTTTTATCTTTTTGTATTTGCAAGGCTTCTCGCTCTTATCTAATTTTAGCCCACATCTCAGCTTGGCGAGCTTTAAACTTTTTCATCTCAATTTCCATCCACTCCTCATGATATAGCCCCCCAAAACTTTGAACTTTTCCGGCAATGAGGTGCCGGAACTTTGCAATTGTTTATGGGGTGCACTGGATGGTACAACACTGGGCGAATGCATCATTTGCACAACTCTAGCTTTTTCAGCAGCAAAATCATGAGGCTTCCCGCCCTCTTTTAGTTCCCGTCGAATGGAATTGCACAAATCCCAAGAGAATGTAAGCTTGTTCTCAATTACACAGTCTGGATATGGTTGCCCCTGATGCTTTTAGACTCTTTCGGTAATGAGATGTTGCCGAAATTTTGTAGTTGTGTATGGGGGGGACATGATATGCCACGTTACTAGGTGAAGGCATTTGTGCTCCTGCAGAGGTTTCACTTATTCGGCCATGACCATGAAGGTGCGGAGCCGAATTATGGACATCAACAATTGCATATGGTGCCAAAAAATTAGTAGCATGAGGTGTAGCATACGATGTTTGAGGGTAATTGGCCGAATAACTAGTAGTAGTATGGCCAATTCCCCTATACACCGACACGTTTGGATTAACATACTGCAAGTTATTTGCCGATGAATAAAAAGTTGAAACACTTTGTTGCATACTATTGGAAGTTCCTACGTAGGGTGTATCAACTTGATTAACCCAACTCATCATGTTGTTCATCGGCATAGAGATTTGTGGGGTTGCCGATGCATGGGAGTTGGGATACATTTGTTGTCTGTGGCTAAACTTATATGAACTTGAAGCATGAAGATTATTCTGAATCGACTATTGATAACCCACAAGTATAGGGGATCACAACAGTCTTCGAGGATAGAGTATTCAACCCAATTTATAGATTTGACACAAGGGGAGCCAAAGAATATTTGAAGGTATTAGCAGCTGAGTTGTCAATTCAACCACACATGGAGATTAATTATCTGCAGCAAAGTGATCAGTAGCAAACTAGTTTGATAGTTTTGATAATAGTGACAGCAGCAATGGTAACAATAACAGTGATAGCAGCAGTTTGTAGCAAGTGTAACAGTGATGATAGCAGTAGTAACGCAGCAAGATCAATAGGGATAAATTCGTAGGCATTGGATCGGTGACTTGTTGGATGATATTCATCATGTGACAGCTATAACCTAGGGCGATACGACACTAGCTCCAGTTCATCGATATAATGTAGGCATGTATTCCGTAAATAGTCATACGTGCTTTATTAAAAGAACTTGCATGACATCTTTTGTCCTACCCTCCCGTGGCAGCGGGGTCCATATTGGAAACTAACGGATATTAAGGCCTCCTTTTCATAGAGAACCGGAACAAAGCATTAATACATAGTGAATACATGAACTCCTCAAACTACGGTCATCACCGAGAGTGGGCCCGGTTGTTGTCACTCCGGGGTTGTCGGATTGTAACCGTAGCATAGGTGACTATAACTTGCAAGATCGGATCTAAAACATGGATATAATGATGAATTCATAAACGGTTCAGATCTGAGATCATGGCACCCGGGCCCAAAGTGATAAGCATTAAGCATGGCAAAGTCATAGCAACATCAATCTAAGAACATAGTGGATACTAGGGATCAAGCCCTAACAAAACTAACTCGATTACATGATGAATATCATCCAACTCCTCACCGACCAGTGAGCCTACGGAGGAATTACTCACTCCCGATGGGGAGCATTATGGAATTGGCGATGGAGAAGGGTTGGTGATGACAAAGAACGAAGATCCCCCTCTCCGGAGCCCCAAACGGACTCCAGATCTGCCCTCCCGAGGAAGAACAGGGCTTGGCGGCGGCTCCGTCTCGTGGATCGCGATAATTCTTTCTCCCTTATTTTTTCTGAAATAATGTGAATTTATAGTATCAGGGGGGTCGTCAGCGGGGCCACCAGGTGGGTACAACCCACCTGGGCGCGCCAGGAGAGGGGGGCATGCCTGGTGGGTTGTGCCCACCCAGGGCTCCCTCTCCGATGGGTCTTGGCTCCAGAAATTCTTATTATTGGTATAAAAAATCCTCGCAAAGGTTCGTTCCATTACGGGAACTTTTATTTCTGCACAAAAATAACACCATGGTTCCCAAGCGGTAAAAGTAAAGGTTTTGACTCCATTGGGAGTTTTTGTTTGATTATTTAAGAGATGAACTCTTTTTGTATTTTGCAGTTTGGGACTGGGCATCCCTATTACCGCCCATTTTCTCGTGCGATGGCGAGTGAATAAACACTCGACCTGAGAATAACCCGCTTAGCACGGAAGATATCGTCCACCTCTTGTTGTTCCATGAACGATCCAGGCACACAAAACGGATAATTTTTTAGAAGTTTTTAGAGGTGGCACATGCAAATTTACTTAGGACGGCAGGGTAATACCGTATATAGGTAGGTATGGTGGACTCATCTGGAATTACTTTGGGTTCAAGGTTTTTGATGTACAAGCAGAATCCCCAGTTAGTACAGGCGAAGGCTAGCAATTAAGATTGAGAAGCGGCCAGATAGAGAGCAACAACGATCATAACCATGCATTGTGCGTAAGTAACATTGGACACTAGCATGAGTAGGATATGAACACCATGAAAATAAACATTATAGAGGCTATGTTGGTTTTGATTCAACTACATGTATGAACATGTACCAAGTCAAGCCACTTGAACATTCAAAGGAGGATACCATATCATCATACTACATCACAATCATTTTAACACTATGTTGATATCCAAGATAGATCATTATTAACTCCCAGCTACTTATGCATGGCATGAGAAACTATAATCTCTAATTGTCATTGCAAACATGTTTAATCATAATGGGTTGAAGCCTGGATACTAGGTTAAACATATTTACACAAATAGAAAAAGTTGAGTTCATACCAGTTTCTCTTTGCCACAACTAGTTCATCGAATGTCGTCATTATTGCCTTTCACTTGCACGACCGAATGATATGAAAATAATAATAGTGCAAGAGTGTCGTTGACTAAGCTGGAATCTGCAAATATTTTATTCAATAGGAGAAGACAAGGTAAAATGAGCTCCTTATTAGTTCAACAATTATTCATACGAGAGCCACTCAACATTTTGATCGTGGTCTTTGATACGTCCATTTTGCATCATGATTTTATATCGATATTTATCGCATTATGGGTTGTTATTACACATTATGTCACAATACTTATGCCCATTCTCTCTTATTTTACAAGGTTTACATGAATAGGGAGAAAGCCGACAGCTGGAATTCTGGGCTGGAAAAGGAGCAAATATTAGAGACCTATTCTGCACAGCTCCAAAAGTCCTGAAACTTCACGGGAGCATGTTTCAGAATATATAAAAAATATTGGGCGAAAGAAGTACCATAGGGGGGCCACCCACCGTCCACGAGGGTGGGGGGCGCGCCCCCTGCCTCGTGGGCCCCCTGGCAGCCCTCAGATGCCCATCTTATGCTATATGAGGTCTTTCGTGGAGGAAAAAATCATAAGCTAGCTCACGGGATGAAACTCCGACGCCACGAGGTGGAACCTTGGCGGAACCAATCTAGGGCTCCGGCGGAGCTGTTCTGCCGGGGAAACTTCCCTCCGGGAGGGGGAAATCATCACCATCATCATCACCATCGATCCTCTCATCGGGAGGGGGTCAATCTCCATCAACATCTTCACCAGCACCATCTCATCTCAAACCCTAGTTCATCTCTTGTATCCAATCTTTGTCCCAAAGCCTCAGATTGGTACCTATGGGTTGCTAGCAGTGTTGATTACTCGTAGTTGATGCTAGTTGGTTTATTCGGTGGAAGATCATATGTTCAGATCCTTTATGCATATTAATACCCCTCGGATTATGAACATGAATATGATTTGTGAGTAGTTACGTTTGTTCTTGAGGACATGGGAGAAGTCTTGCTATAAGTAGTCATGTGAATTTGGTATTCGTTCGATATTTTGATGAGATGTATGTTGTCTCTCCTCTAGTGGTGTCATGTGAACGTAGACTACATGACACTTCACCATTGTTTGGGCCTAGAGGAAGGCATTGGGAAGTAATAAGTAGATGATGGGTTGCTAGAGTGACAGAAGTTTAAACCCTAGTTTATGAGTTGCTTCATAAGGGGCTGATTTGGATCCATCTGTTTCATGCTATGGTTAGGTTTACCTTAATACTTATTTTGTAGTTGCGGATGCTTGCAATAGGGGTCAATCATAAGTGGGATACTTGTCCAAGTAAGGGTAGTACTCAAGCACTGGTCCACCCACATATCAAATTATCAAAGTACCGAACGCGAATCATATGAACGTGATGAAAACTAGCTTGACGATAATTCCCATGTGTCCTCGGGAGCGCTTTCCTTTATATAAGAGTTTGTCCAGGCTTGTCCTTTGCTACAAAAAGGATTGGGCCATCTTGCTGCACCTTATTTACTTTTATTACTTGTTACTCGTTACAAATTACTTTATCACAAAACTATCTGTTACCGATAATTTCAGTGCTTGCAGAGAATACCTTGTTGAAAACCACTTATCATTTCCTTCTGCTCCTCGTTGGGTTCGACACTCTTACTTATTGAAAAGGATAGATCGCGTACACTTGTGGGTCATCAAGACTCTTTTCTTGCACCGTTGCCGGGGAGTGAAGCGCCTTTGGTAGGTGGAATTTGGTAAGGAAAAATTTATATAGTGTGCTGAAATTTACCGTCACTTGTTACTATGGAACATAATCCTTTGAGGGGCTTGTTTCGGGTATCTTCACCCCGACCAGTAGATCAAAGAGTTGCTCCTCAACCTACTGAACCTACTGAGAATGTTTACTTTGAAATCCCTTCGGGTATGATAGAGAAACTGCTAGCTAATCCTTTCACAGGTGATGGAACATTACATCCCAATTTGCACCTAATCTATGTGGATGAAGTTTGTGGATTATTTAAGCTTGCAAGTAAGCCCGAGGATGTTATCAAGAAGAAGGTATTCCCTTTATCTTTGAAGGGAAAGGCATTGACATGGTTTAGGCTATGTGATGATATGGAATCATGAAACTACAACCAATTGAAATTGGAATTTCATCAGAAGTTTTATCCTATGCATCTTGTTCATCGTGATCGTAATTATATATATAATTTTTGGCCTCGCGAAGGAGAAATCATGGCTCAAGCTTGGGGGAGGCTTAAGTCAATGGTATATTCATGCCCTAATCATGAGCTGTGAAGAGAAATTATTATTCAAAAAATTTATGCTCAACTTTCTCTCGATAATCGCTCCATGCTCGATACTTCTTGTACTGGTTCTTTTATGATGAAGACTATTGAATTCAAATGGGATTTATTGGAAAGAATTAAACGCAACTCTGAAGATTGGAATCCCGACGAAGGTAAGGAGTCAGGTATAACACCTAAGTTTGATTGTGTTAAGTATTTTATGGATACCGATGTTTTCCGTGAATTTAGCACTAAATATGGACTTGACTCTGAGATAGTAGCTTCTTTCTATGAATGCTTTGCTACTCATGTTGATCTCCCTAAGGAGAAGTGGTTTAAATATAATGCTCCCATTGAATTAAAAGTAGTTGCACCCATTAAAGTTGAAGAAAAAACTATCACTTATAATGATCCTGTTGTTCCTACTACTTATATTGAGAAACCACCTTTCCCTGTTAGAATAAAGGGTCATGCTAAAGCTTCAACTGTGGTTCATAAGAGTAATACTAGAACACCTACTCCCTCTGAGAAAATTAAAGTTGAACCTAGTGTTGCTATGGTTAAAGATCTCTTGGCCGATAATATTGATGGGCATGTTATTTACTTCTGTGATGAAGCTGCTAGAATTGCTAGACCTGATACTAAAAATAAACATAGACCTATTGTAGGCATGCCTGTTATTTCTGTTAAAATATGAGATCATTGCTATCATGACTTATGTGATATGGGTGCTAGTGCAAGTGCAATACCTCATTCCTTATACAAAGAAATCATGCATGATATTGCACCTGCTGAGTTAGAAGAAATTGATGTTACAATCAAGCTTGCCAATAGAGACACTATTTCACCAGTTGGATTGTTAGAGATGTAGAAGTCTTGTGTGGGAAAGTTAAATATCCCGCTGATTCTCTTGTTCTTGGTTCCCCACAAGATAACTTTTGGCCCATTATATTTGGTAGACCCTTCTTGAATACTGTTAATGCTAAGATAGACTGCAATAAGGATATTGTTTCTGTTGGTTTAGGGGATATGTCTCATGCGTTTAATTTTGCTAAATTTCATAGACAACCCCATGATAAGTAATTTCCTAGTAAAGATGAAATTATTGGTCTTGCTTCTATTGCCGTGCCTCCTAATGATCCTTTGAAACAATATTTGCTTGACCATGAAAATGATATGTTTATGAATGAAAGAAGGTAAATAGATGAAGTATTCTTTAAACAGGGACCTATTTTGAAACACAACTTGCTTGTTGAAATTCTAGGGGATCCTCCTCCACCCAAGGGTGATCCCGTGTTTGAGCTTAAACCTTTACCTGATACTCTTAAATATGCTTATCTTGATGAGAAAGAGATATATATCCTGTTATTATTAGTGCTAACCTTTCAGAGCATGAAGAAAATAAATTATTGAAAACTCTGAAGAAGCACCGGGCTGCTATCGGATATACTCTTGATGATCTTAAGGGCATTAGTACCACTCTATGCCAGCACAAAATAAAATTGGAGAAAGACGCGAAACCGGTTGTTGATCACCAACGACGGTTAAATCCTAAGATGAAAGAAGTGGTAATAAAAGAAATACTAAAGCTTCTGGAGGCATGTATAATTTATCCCGTTGCTGATAGTCAGTGGGTAAGTCTTGTCCATTGTGTCCCTAAGAAGGGAGGTATTACTGTTGTTCCTAATGATAAAGATGAACTGATCCCACAAAGAATTGTTACAGGTTATAGAATGGTAATTGATTTCCGCAAATTAAATAAAGCTACTAAAAAGGATCATTACCCTTTATCTTCTATTGATCAAATGCTAGAAAGATTATCCAAACATACACAATTTTGCTTTCTAGATGGTTATTCTGGTTTCTCTCAAATACCTGTATCAAAAGAGGATTAAGAAAAGATAACTTTTACTTGCCCTTTCGGTACCTTGGGTTATAGACGTATGCCTTTTGGTTTATGTAATGCACCTGCTACCTTTCAAAGATGTATGACTGCTATATTCTCTGACTTTTGTGAAAGGATTGTTGAGGTTTTCATGCATGATTTCTTCGTGTACGGCACTTCTTTTGATGATTGCTTAAGCAACCTTGATCAAGTTTTGCAGAGATGTGAAGAAACTAATCTTGTCTTGAATTGGGAGAAGTGCCACTTTATGGTTAATGAAGGTATTGTCTTGGGGCATAAAGCTTCTGAAAGAGGTATTGAAGTTGATAAAGCTAAAGTTGATGCTATTGAAAAGATGCCGTGTCCTAAGGACATTAAAGGTATAAGAAGCTTCCTTGGTCATGCCGGTTTTTATAGGAGGTTCATTAAGAACTTCTCAAAAATTTCTTGGCCTCTTAATAATCTCTTACAAAAATATGTTTCTTTTTTTGATGATGATTGTGTAGAAGCATTTGAAATACTTAAGAAAGCTTTGATTTCTGCACCTATTGTTCAGCCTCCTCATTGGAATTTACCCTTTGAAATTATGTGTGATGCTAGTGATTATGCTGTAGGGGCAGTTCTAGGACAAAGAGTTGATAAGAAATTAAATGTTATTCAATATGCTAGTAAAACTCTAGACAGTGCTCAAAGAAATTACGCTAGTACTGAAAAAGAATTTTTAGCAGATGTATTTGCTCGTGATAAGTTCAGACCATATATTGTTGATTCTAAAGTAACCATTCACACTGATCATGCTGCTATTAAATATCTTATGGAAAAGAAAGATGATAAATCTAGACTTATTAGATGGGTTCTCTTGCTTCAAGAATTTGATTTGCATATTATTGATAGAAAGGGAGCTGAGAACCCCGTTGCAGACAACTTGTCTAGGCTAGAGAATGTTCTTGATGACCCACTACCTATTGATGATAGCTTTCCTGATGAACAATTAGCTGTCATAAATGCTTCTCGTACTACTCCATGGTATGCTGATTATACTAATTATATTGTTGCTAAGTTTATACTACCTAGTTTCACATACTAGCAAAAGAAAAAGTTATTTTATGATTTAAGGCATTACTTTTGGGATGACCCACATCTTTATAAAGAAGGAGTAGATGGTGTTACTAGACGTTGTGTACCTGAGCATGAACAGGAACAGATCCTACGCAAGTGTCACTCCGAGGCTTATGGAGGACACCATGCTGGAGACAGAACTGCACATAAGGTATTGCAATCCAGTTTTTATTGGCCTACTCTCTTCAAAGATGCCTGTAAGTTTGTCTTGTCTTGTGATGAATGTCAAAGAATTGGTAACATTAGTAGACGTCAAGAAATGCCTGTGAATTATTCACTTGTTATTGAGCCATTTGATGTTTGGGGCTTTGATTATATGGGATCGTTTCCTTCCTCTAATGGGTATACTCATATTTTACTTACTGTTCATTACGTTACTAAGTGGGTAGAAGCTATTCCAACTAGTAGTGCTAATCATAACACCTCTATTAAGATGCTTAAAGAAGTTATTTTCCGAGGTTTGGAGTCCCTAGATATTTAATGACTGATGGTGGTTCACATTTTATTCATGGTGCCTTTCGTAAAATGCTTACTAAGTATGATGTTAATCATAGAATTGCATCTCCATATCATCCATAGTCTAGTGGTCAAGTAGAACTGAGCAATAGAGAGCTTAAATTAATTTTGCAAAAGACTGTTAATAGATCTAGAAAGAATTGGTCCAGGAAACTTGATGATGCATTATGGGCCTATAGAACTGCATATAAAAATCCTATGGGTATGTCTCCGTATAAAATGGTTTATGGTAAAGCATGTCACTTACCTCTTGAACTAGAACATAAGGCATATTGGGCCATTAAAGAGCTCAATTATGATTTCAAACTTGCCGGTGAGAAGAGGCTTTTTGACATTTGCTCACTTGATGAATGGAGAACTCAGGCTTATCAGAATGCCAAACTGTTTAAAGAAAAAGTTAAAAGATGGCATGATAAAAGGATACAAAAACGTGAGTTTAATATAGGTGATTATGTAGTATTATACAACTCTCTGTTAAGGTTTTTTGCAGGAAAACTCCTCTCTAAATGGGAAGGTCCTTATGTCATCGAGGAGGTCTATCGTTCCGGTGCCATAAAAATCAACAACTTCAAAGGCACAAATCCGAGGGTGGTGAACGGTCAAAGAATCAAACATTATATCCCAGGTAATCCCATAAATGTTGAAACCAATGTTATTGAAACCGTAACCCTGGAGGAATACATAAGGGACACTTTCCAGAACGTTTCAGACTCCGAAAAGGAATAGGTATGAGGTACGGTAAGTAAACCGACTCCAAAACAGTTCTAATGGCAATTTTCCTCCGTTTTGGAATATTTAAGAAAATAGGAAAATAAGAAGTAGTCCGGGAAGGACACGAGGGTGGAGGGCGCGCCCTACCCCCCGGGCGTGCCCTGTCTCGTGGGCACCTCGTGTGCTCTCCGGACTCCGTTTTCTTGCACAATACTTCTTTTGGTCGGTAAAAATTCATTATATAATCTCTCGAAGGTTTTGACCACCGTACCACGCAAAAATCCTCTGTTTTTGTTTCGAGCTGTTTCTGCTGCAGATTTAGAGCAAGATATCTTCTCAAGAGTTAGTCGGGGAGAGTCGGGTGTCTCATCCGACACCGGGGCCAAAAGCAAACATCAATGCTGACCACTTTGGGCCATCAACTGAGGAAGAGATGGAGGCTGACTTGAAAAGGATAGATGCCATGGAGGAGGATGAAGAAGTTACTTCTCATTTCCGAGCTGGATTCACGATGGGGGAACTACAAAGCTCGGCTATTCCAAACTCGGTCATCCCTTCCAATGTTAGATTTCTTTCTTATGAAAATATGAAAAAGAGTGTTACTTGTTCTCCCGCAGCTATGCAACATCCTTGGGTGAAAGAAGCTTTAGCCGTCACGGGCAAGCTCCGCAAGGAAATAATGGACCTCAAGCAGAAAGTCAATAAGCTCGAGGAAGAGAATCGCATCCTGAGGGGCATCATCGCCAAGAATATCACATCACCACCCCCGAAGAAGGAGACATAAACACATGGGTATGGGCAATCCCCTTGGCAACTGCCAAGCTTGGGGGAGTGCCCCGGTATCGTATCACCATCACACTTTTATCTTTACCGTTTTTCTTAAATTCGATCCTTTTGGTAATATCTTGATCTAGTAGAATAAATTTTTATTATGATCTAGTTTTGATTTTTTTTCTTTATGATCCTTCTATGTAATCGAGTCCGTGAGCTATATATAATAAAGATTAGTGTTGAGTCAAGGGCTTGATTATCGTGCTATGATCCTAAGGGTATAAAAATAAAATAAAAGAGAAAGAATAAAAAGAAATAAAGAGATCATATGGATCTTATGGAGAGTAATGACTTCACATATAAATAGTATGATGAATAAAAGTTGTTGAGAGTTGACAAACATAGTCTTGGTCATCGTTGCAATTAATAGGAAGTAATAAAGAAAGAGAGGTTTTCACATATAAATATACTATCTTGGACATCTTTTATGATTGTGAGCACTCATTAAAATATGACATGTTAAAGAGTTGACGTTGGACAAGGAAGAAAACATAATGGGTTATGTTTTCTTACATCTGAAATAAATTATATTGTCATGGATCATCCAACATGTTGAGCTTGCCTTACCCCCTCATGCTAGCCAAATTCTTTGCACCAAGTAGAGATACTACTTGTGCTTCCAAACATCCTCAAACCTAGTTTTGCCATGAGAGTCCACCATATCTACCTATGGATTGAGTAAGATCCTTCAAGTAAGTTGTCATCGTTGCAAGCAATAAAAATTGCTCTCTAAATATGTATGATTTATTAGTGTGGAGAAAATAAGCTTTATACGATCTTGTGATGTGGAAGAAATAAAAGCGACGGACTGCATAATAAAGGTCCATATCACAAGTGGCATTATAAAGTGACGTTCTTTTGCATTAAGATTTCGTGCATCCAACCATAAAAGCACATGATAACCTCTGCTTCCCTCTATGAAGGGCCTATCTTTTATTCTTGTCTTATACTTCATGCAAGAATCAGGGTGATCTTCACCTTTTCTTTTTACATTTAATCCTTTGGCAAGCACAATGTGTTGGAAAGATCCTGATATATATGGCTAATTGGATGTGAGTTTTCATGAACTATTATTGTTGACATTACTCTTGAGGTAAAAGGTTGGGAGGCAAAACTATAAGCCCCTATCTTTCTCTGTGTCCGACTATAACTTCATACCCATAAATATTGCGTGAGTGTTAGCAATTGTGAAAGACTAAATGATAGTGGAGTATGTGGAATTGCTGAAAACCTCTTTGAAAGTGCGTTATATCGACTAGAGGGGAGGGGTGAATAGGCAATTTTTATGAAAGTCTTCAGAACATGGGAGTTTTGAAGACAAACGATAAAATTAAACCTATTACCATGCAGCGGAAGCTAGACTACACTAGGCAAACCATAGTCAAGTATTCAATGAAGTGAAAGCACAAAGACTAATAGCAGCTAGGTAGTAAGGATCAGGTAGGAAGTTATTGTGAAGCCAAACAGAACACGCAGTCACTCAGTGAAGACAAATGATAGTGCAAACATACAATGACATCACAATGAGTAACATTAAGTAAAGTGAAGTGAAGATGAAACCAGTGACTCGTTGAAGACAATGATTTGTTGGACCAGTTCCAGTTGCTGTGACAACTGTACGTCTGGTTGGAGCGGCTAGGTATTTAAACCTTAGGACACACAGTCCCGGACACCCAGTCCTGAACACGCAGCTCAGGACACCCAGTCCTCACCGTATTCTCCTTGAGCTAAGGTCACATAGACCTCGCCCAATCACTCTGGTAAGTCTTCAAGGTAGACTCCCAAACCTTCACAGACTTCGTTCACTGGCAATCCACAATGTCTCTTGGATGCTCAGAACGCGACGCCTAACCGGCTGGAGGATGCACAGTCCTCAAGTGTAATAAGTCTTTAGATCACACAGACAAGAAGACTTAAGTGATGCCCAATTCGCTCTGGCTCTGGTGGTTAGGGATTTATCCTTGCAAGGAATTCTCTCTCAAAGGCTTCGAGGTGGGTTGCTCTCAAACGACAAAAGCCGTGCTTTCAATCTGAGCAGCCAACCGTTTATGGTTGTAGGGGGTGGGCTATTTATAGCCACTTGGCAACCCGACCTAATTGTCCGAAATGACCCTAGGTCACTAAGGAACTGACACATGTTCCAACGGTCAGATTTCAAACTCACACGGCAACTTTACTTGGGCTACAAGCAAAGCTGACTTGTCCGACTCTGGACAAGATTCGCTCTCATAGTCTTCACTCGAAGACATAGGTTTTTGGTTTAGGCATCACTTTAGTCATTCTGACCGGTTCTCTTGGACCCCACTTAACAGTACGGTGGTTCCTATGACTCAACACAAAAGAAAAAGAACTACGAAAGATCTAAGTCTTCGAGCTCCATAGGCTTCATATAGTGTCTTCTCTTGTCATAGTCTTCAATGTGAATATCTTCATATACCACCTTTGACTTCAATGTCTTCATACATTTTTAGGGGTCATCTCTGGTAGTAAAACCGAATCAATGAGGGACTTCTACCTGTGTTATCCTGCAATTCTCACAAACACATTAGTGCCTCAACTAGGTTTGTCGTCAATACTCCAAAACCAACTAGGGGTGGCACTAGATGCACTTACAATCTTCCCCTTTTTGGTGATTGATGACAAACTAGTTGAAGTTTTCAACGGGGAATATAATCTGTGAAATTGTAAAGGATAAGGAATTGTCTTCATAAGTTGCAAGGGCTCCCCCTGAAGATGTGCATATAAGTTAATTTGCTTTTGGAATGCAAATGCACATGGCAGGTTGTACTTGTGGAGATCCACTTCAACTTATGATGACAATCCACTATGCATGTGAAAGTATATGAAGATAATGCCATGCATAATGGAAAATGGACGTCTGCAGAATGAGCTAAGTGCGGAATTTATCGTCGCACATGCGGAATTTATCTTCGCAAAACAAGGTGGCAAATAAGTAGCAGACGACCATCTAGTTTAAGTGTTACAACTCATAAGAACCAAATGTAGCAAAAACGAGAGTTGTAAGCACGAAGCAAAATATAAAGCACCCGCCCATATGGACCCGCTTGAAGACTATCAATCTCATATGCTTCTCCCCCTTTTGTCAGTAATGACCAAAAAGGTTTGAAGACATAGAGCCTCTACTCGTTCCCATGAGGAGTAGGTGAAGTAGCAGGGTTGTTGGTGTTGTTTGGCGGTGCAGAAGAGCTTGGAGGTGCTGAAGGAGGTGGCGGTGAAGTAGCATCGTCTTCTTCCTCAATAATTCTGGCAGTCACTGTGGCAGCAGAGGAAGAGAACTCAGAGTCTTCAAGGGATGGAGTTCCTAGCAGCACAGCCCTTTGAGGAGGTGTGGAGTCAAACTTGAATCTCTCAGAGAAGCCATCCTCTTGAAGATCAGCTTCAGAACACATCATCGTGAGCCCTTTCCATGTGCGGCGACAGGTTTCATGGGCAACGAAAGCATTCTTGGTGGCAAGATTTCGAGTGCGATTAACATCCACCAAGAGGCTTTTCATCTGACACTTCAGCCAGTCATGATGCTTATCCTGTTTCTGATGTAGAGCCACAAGAAGCTCTCGGTCGTTGAGAACACGAGTGCGCTTCTTGGGTCTTGGAGCAGTGGCACTGTCAGTGGCTTCAGTGGAAGCAGGGTGTGGTGCACGTGTAGTGCCAGCCAAAGGATACACCCGAGAAACTGCTTCAACGCCTTCAACGTTCTGAGTAAAACTCTGATGGTCTGCATTTTGAAGACTTAGAGGTTGCTTGGCAGGCTCAAAATATATGGCTTCAGTAGACATGTCCACGTCAGGCAAGAAGATCCGATGGTTGCGGGCTGAGGGCTGATACGAGATGGCGGAGTGTAGCTTGATCAGCCGCATGACCCAAGGGGCGTAGAACTTCAAACCAAACAGATCAATGCCTGATGCAGCAAGTTGGCGTATGAAGAAGTCCTGTGCATTGAAGCATTTGCCATGAAGTATATAGAAGACCAAAGTCTTCATTGCACCCTGAATCTTGGCATTTGGAGAGTGCCCTTTGATAGGCCAGAGAGTTCGCCGGATGATGTGATAGATGGTTCTGGGCAGGTACTCAAGGTCTTCAAAGAAGAACTCTGTGGGATACGCAGCATCTTGGGGCAATGGCTTCATCATGCTGAGCATTTGACTCATATCAGGTTCTGGCTGCTGAAAGATGCTCTCAATAGCTTCAGCATGCAGCTGACATCCTTGCTCAAAGAGATCGCCAGGAGTGGGCAAGCCAGTGAGCTCAATGATGTCAAATGCATTGGCTTCGTGATGAATGTTGCCAGTCATCCACTCCAGGACCCAAGTCTTCGTATCTCTGCTATACCCTTTGATGTGAAGTGTGGCATAGAATTGTAGCAGCAGCTCTTCATTCCAATGCTCTTCATCAGTAACAAACTGCAGCAGACCCACTTGCTTGAAGCAATCCAACGCTTCTTCTAGACAGGGCAGACCAGCTATAGCTTCAACGTCAAGGCGCTTGTGTGGGAAGATGCGACCTTGGTTGTAAAGAATGCAAGAGTAATAGCTTCGCTGAGGATAGCTCCAGAACCGATCAGATGATATCCTTTCCCTTGAGTAGGGGTTCCTGGAGCTATTGAAGAAGGTGTTGTCTGCCCTGAAGCCATTGATGTTGAAGGAGCCAGGTGCTGATGCAGGACCTGGAAACCTTGGCAGTCTTGGGATTGGCTTCTGGACCTGAGGCCTGTGCTCAACATGATAGTTGAATTGGGGACCGGCAGCAGACTCAGGAACAGAAGTGGCGGGATCAGTGGCTTCACTGTCTTCTGAAGCTTTTGCTGGGGAGGGCTCCACATTAGCTTCATTGGTGGTTGTGGCAGCCTCACGATTTTCATCCTCCACTTGACTAGCTGGAGGGTCGGTCACAGGCACGTTCTCCTGGAGAACTGCTTCTTGGTGGAACAGGGGAGTGGGATCTTGTGGTACTTCTTCTTCTGCGGCTGATGCAGCCGGAATGTCTTCAGCAGAGACTTGAGGCCTTGGACCTTTGCGAAGCCTGCGTAACGCAGACGACGCCTGTGGAGTTGGAGTGGGCTGGGCCTCATAGTCTTCTTCCTCTTGTGGGCGATCCGCCCATGAAGCATCCTGTGCAATTGGCGTCAGTGGACGACCAATGCTGATGAGTTTGCTGTTTTCAAACTGAGGAAGGACTGCATCATCTTCTACATTGTCATGATGACCAATGTCTTCAGCAGCGATGGGATCAGCTACTGGAATGTCTTCAGCTTCAGGAGCCTCTGTGGAAGCAGGCTCATGAACTGTCAGTTGACGTTCTGCGTCAGGATGAACCATAGAAATGGGTTCAACTATCAAGGGCTCTGTGGGAGCAGCCCGAGCTTTCTTGGTCTTTCTCTTTTTCTTGGTGGGGACAGTAGGAGAGGCTTCAGAGTGTTTCCTCTTCCTGGCTTCAGCCTCAGCAGTTCTTGTCTTCTTGAGCTCTGAAGCTGTTGACCAGCTTTTTGGCTTCGAGCCAGTCAGTCTAGTTGGGAAGACAATCGGAACTTCTTCTTGCCTTGGTGCATCAGGTTCAACCGTAGCAGGTTTCTTCTTCTTCTTTGCGGCCATCCTGGGGTCGATGCCAGGACGCCCAAGTGTCTTGCGCTTCTCAGCCTCATTATAGGCTTGCACACATCTGTCAGCCAGAGTCTTCATGCGCTCACGTGAACCCTGAGCTTCTGCACGCTTCTTCACAAAGGCTTCCTTGAGCTCGTGCATCATTGTCTTGAAGTTCTTCACTTCTTGCACGCTGAGCTTGGCCATATGCTTCTTGAACCGAGCCTTTTCATAGTCAATCTTCTGCTTCAGTTCAACAATGCGTTGGGCAATAGCAAGTTCTGAAGCAATGGCGCCTTAGAAGGCGACACTGAGGCCAATGGGTAGCTGCAGATCTTCAAAGTTGATGTTTGGCGTGTCAAACCACTCGTCAATGAAGTTGTGGATGATGGTGGCATCAAAGAGAGGCAGATCATTGAAGATTTCTGCTTCTTCTTTGCTCTTGATGAGTTGCTCAAGAGCGTCATCTGCAAGATCTTCATCACTTGACAGATCAATGTCGTCGTTGCGCAGAATGGCAGCAGCTGATAGCTCTTTGCCAGTGTGAGACAGAGGCATCTTGGCCTTCTGGGGCTTGGAGATGCGTGATAAGTCTTCAGACTGCACACTGTCTTCAGGAGGTGCAGTTGCCAATGGCTTCGCCCTTGAGATTTTTGGTGAAGGGGCCGGCTTTGAAGCTTTTGGCTTCTTCAACTGCTTTGGCTTCGGCACTGCAGGCACGTCATCAGACTCAGTGTCAGCTGCAGGCTCATTCACTGTAGTCCCTTGAACCAAGATGTAGGTGATGAGGCCTTCAAGGTTGGCAAAAGGACCAATGACATTGGGTTCTGCATGTCGTGTGCCATCTGCCCTTGGAGATGAGGGACCAGGGTTGAAGTCTAACCCAAAAGTCTTCTTGTTCTGCTTTGCTGAGTTCTGAGCAAACTGGAAGTTGCGCTTGAACAGATTGTCGTCACAACACCATAGCAGTGACGACGAGTGTGCATCAGCAGGCTGTGGTCCACGGACCATGCATGGATAGAAGCCTTGAGCAATGGCTTCATCTCTGGACCTGGGTAGAAGATTCTTGAATAGGATGTCACCCCACGGTCTCTTGATGGCGTTTTTCTCAGCATACTCCTGGGTCAAAAATCTGTATTTGAACCATTGTTCTGCCCAATATCTTTGAATCCATTGGATTCGTGTCTTGCGCTGACTGTAATCCTCTTCAGGATCTGTCTTGTACATTTCTGAGAGTTCATCTGGCAGATCTTTGGAGGTCTCACCACGACGCTTTCTGCCACCCTTCCTTGCTGCTTTCTCTGAAGCCATAAACTTTAACTTGAAAGGCTTCAAGACGTTCAAAGGCTTCAAAGGTTTTCGTTTGCTGGACCAACATGAACTGGCTTCGGGAGAATTTATGTGATGCTGTAAGAATTCTGCAAATGAATGCAGACTATGAGAACCAAAGGATTCTCCCACGGACATGTACCTGTGACAGCATTAAGGTGCGAGGGAAGGGGAAGAGGTCATATGCATTCTCAGAAGATTTTGAAGATAAATCTGTTTAGAAGACATTGACCTCATCGTGCGAAGACATTCACTTATAGATAAGAATTTGGTTCCAGATTTGTACGAATCCACAGATAAGTACAAGTGAGGAATCTAACTACTTTGTGAAGCACAACTGAATATACTAGGCATGTTATGAGATGCAGTATGAGAGAGATCTAGCTTGTGTGAACAGAAACTGCTTGTGGTAGAAAGTGACAGATCAATAGGATCAACGGTGCTATAAAAAGGGAGTTTTATTTACCACACTGAGAACTGCTAGACGGAGTGGGAGATGAGGCCGAGCAGTTCACTCTTCCGTGCCCTAACTTGGCGACGGAGGACACCTACGGCGACGGCGGAGAGGACGATGTCCGCGGTTGGCGTGAAGACGGCGTCGGAGAGGTTGCGGCAGCGAAGCGCTTCGTCGCCGGTGTCGTTGAGAGCTAGCGGTGGCGCTAGGGTTCGTGCGAGGGTGGAAGAAGAGATAATGACCGTTGTGAGTGTGTATTTATAGGCACAGGGGCGGCACTGTGCTATTACACAGGTGCCCCTGGCGATTCGCATCTGAGGAACACGTGGCCAGTATGCGGAATTTTGGGGTTTGTTCCACGTCCCACGCACGCCTGGATTGTCGGGTGGTCGTTCCTACTTCTCTGGATTTCATGTGGAGGAATGAGCATTGAAAACGGACTTAATGGTTGTCTCTGTATCTTTTGCTGACAAGGACGCAGAGAAGACATTCGATAGTTTCAATAGAATGCATATGACTTGGGGAGATAGAGTTTGAGATAGAAAGCATAGAGAGGTTAGGGTCCGATCACATTCACTTAGTTCAAAAGATTCAACACGAAGACATAGCTATAAGTGAATGCTGTAGAGGACAGAACACTAGCATATATATATAATCAACATAGTGAAGATAATCATGAAAATATGTTGAGATCGAAGCCAAACCAAATGTGAAGACATTGCAAGGTAACGCCATGAGTGAAACACTTCAAAATAGAACGTTTGGTGGTGGCGTTACCCACCGTATAGGAAGTATTAGACCCAGACACAGCGCACAATTATCGTGGCGCTCCGAAGTCAAATTCCACATTAATGTATTCACACTTAGAATGTATGTCTTCATTGATTGAAGATATACCTTACTTCGTGTGTTGCACATCTAAGTCATCAATATGCATAAGGGTTAGGATGTGTGCCTGATCACAGGACATTTGAGGATTCCAGGATATTTAGCTCACACCGTAACTTGCAAAACCTCTTCTCATCCAAGGGCTTGGTGAAGATATCTGCCAATTGCTCTTCAGTGTTGACGTGTATGATATCAATGTCTTTCTTCACAACATGATCTCTGAGAAAGTGATGACGAATTTCAATGTGCTTTGTCTTCGAGTGCTGAACTGGGTTGTTGGCAATCTTGATGGCGCTTTCGTTGTCGCAGTAAAGTGGCACTTGCTTCAGATGAATGCCATAGTCCTTGAGTGTTTGCTTCATCCACAGAAGCTGAGCGCAGCAAGATCCAGCAGCAATGTATTCAGATTCAGCAGTGGAGAGAGATACACAGTTCTGCTTCTTTGAAGACCAACATACAAGTGATAGTCCCAGAAAATGACACGTGCCTGATGTAGACTTGCGATCCACCTTGTCACCAGCATAATCACCATCCGAGAATCCAACCATATCAAACTCTGAGCCCTTTGGATACCATAATCCTAGAGTTCGGGTGTGAGCCAAATATCGAAGAATTCGCTTCACAGCTAAGTGATGCGACTCCTTTGGTGCCGCTTGGAATCGAGCACACATGCAAACACTAAGCATAATATCTGGCCTAGATGCACATAGATAAAGTAAAGAACCAATCATGGAGCGGTATACCTTTTGATCGAACTCTTTACCATTGTCGTCGGGACCCAGATGATGTTTGGCTGGCATTGGCGTTGTGAAGCCTTTGCAGTCTTGCATACCGAATTTCTTCAGGCAATCTTTGAGATACTTCTCTTGAGATATGAAGATGTCGTTGCGTTGCTGTCGTATTTGAAGACCGAGGAAGAACTTTAGCTCTCCCATCATGGACATTTGATATTGCTCTTGCACCATATATCCAAACTCTTCACTGTACTTCTAATTGGTGCAGCCGAAGATAATGTCATCCACATATATTTGGCACACAAACAGTTCACCATCATATGTCTTCGTGAAGAGAGTGGGGTCAAGGGAACCAGGTATGAAGCCTTTGCTTTTCAGGAAGTATTTGAGTGTGTCATACCAAGCCCGAGGGGCTTGTTTGAGGCCATACAGTGCCTTGTTGAGCTTGTATACCATGTTAGGATGTTTTGGATCTTCAAAGCCAGGCGATTGTGCAACATACACTTCTTCTTCAATCTTGCCATTGAGAAAAGCGCTCTTCACATCCATTTGATATAGAAGTATGTTATGATGATTTGCATAGGCCAGCAGTATGCGTATGGCTTCAAGTCGAGCCACAGAAGCAAATGTTTCATCGAAGTCAATCCCTTCCACTTGAGTATATCCTTGAGCAACGAGACGAGCTTTGTTTCTGACAACTTGACCATGCTCATCTTGCTTGTTGCGGTATATCCATTTGGTGCCTATTATATTGTGCTTCCGAGGATCAGGACGCTTAACCAGTTCCCATACATTATTCAGCTCAAACTTTTGAAGCTCTTCTTGCATAGCTTGAATCCATTCAGGTTCCATGGAGGCTTCTTCAACTTTCTTGGGTTATGTTATTGAGACGAATGCGAAGTGCCCAGAGAAATTTGCTAGCTGTGTTGCCCTTGAACGAGTGAGCGGACCGGGTGCATTGATGCTATCAATTATTTTCTCGATCTGCACTTCATTGGCAACACGAGGATGTACAGGGTGAAGATTTTGCTCTTGTTGATCATTGTCATTATTAGAGGGATTGTCTTCAGGCTGAGCATTGTCTTCGGTTGATCAGGTGCGGAGATGATAAGTTCCTCTTCAGGTTGAGCTTCAGAGGGTATGATTTCTCCAGTTCCCATTAGTTTGATTGATTCACTGGATGGAACTTCATCTAGCACATCTGGCAGGTGCTCTCTTTGTGAACCATTAGTCTCATCGAACCGCACATCCACTGTTTCAACCACTTTATAATGAAAGAGATTGAAGACTCTGTAGGAGTGCGAATCCTTTCCATATCCAAGCATAAAGCCGTCATGTGCTTTTGGTGCAAATTTTGAAGTGTGATGTGGGTCCTTGATCCAGCACCTGGCGCCAAATACTCTGAAGTAACTGAAATTTGGCTTCTTGCCAGTGAGGAGCTCATAAGATGTCTTGTTCAGAAGCTTGTGAAGATAAACACGATTGATTGTACGGCATGCAGTATCAATGGCTTCAGGCCAGAATTTTCTTGGAGTCTTGTATTCATCAAGCATCGTTCGGGCCATCTCAATGAGTGTTCTGTTCTTGCGTTCGACGACGCCATTCTGCTGTGGCGTGTACGGGGCTGAGAATTCATGTGTGATGCCCAAAGTATCAAGATATGTATCAAGGCCAGTGTTCTTGAATTCAGTGCCATTGTCACTTCTGATGTGCTTTATCTTGGCGCCATAGTTGTTCATTGCTCGATTTGCGAAGCGTCTGAAGACATCCTGCACTTCAGTCTTGTAGAGGATTATGTGCACCCAAGTATATCTAGAATAATCATCAACAATGACAAAGCCATAGAGACAAGCAGTAGTAGTAAGAGTTGAGTAATGAGTGGGACCGAAAAGATCCATGTGGAGCAGTTCGAAGGGTCGAGTTGTTGTCATGATTGTCTTCGAGGGATGTTTGTCCCTCGTCATCTTTCCTGCTTCACAGGCACCGCATAAGTGATCTTTCTTGAACTTGACGCCTTCGATGCCTATGACATGCTTCTTCTTTGCAAGGGTGTGGAGGTTCCTCATGCCAGCATGCCCTAGCCTCCGATGCCAGAGCCAACATTCTGAAGCTTTTGCTAGAAGACATACGGCAAGCTGTGGTCCTGCTGAGAAATCTACCACGTACAAATCATCCTTCCTATACCCTTCAAACACTAGAGACTTGTCAGATTCCATTAGAACAAGGCAACGATATTTTCCAAACATTACAATCATATTTAAATCGCAAAGCATTGAGACAGACATTAAGTTGAAGCCAAGGGATTCAACAAGCATGACTTTATCCATGTGTTGATCCTTTGGGATTGCAACTCTACCTAGACCCAATACCTTACTTTTACCAGTGTCAGCAAATGTGATGTGACTCTTGTCGGATGGACGTAAGGTTGAGTCCACAAGAAGGCTTCTTTTGCCAGTCATGTGATTGGTACACCCACTATCAATAATCCATTCTGAAGCAGCTGGTGTCGTACCCTACAGTGCAGTTAGGGGGATAGGCTTCACGAAGAGAATTGTGAAGCAAAAACATTTGACGAACCAGTGGGTTATGAAAGCTTAGATCGAGATTAGGACTGATAGGGAGAGTAGCAAGCGATTCAGGAACGAAGTACATAATAAGACCATTCGGGCATTTGATCTTGTGCCCTACAAGATGTTTAAGGTCCCCAGCAATAGCGTCAGATGATTTTGGTTTTCTGCTGGAGACTCGTCCCTACAAAAGAGAGTTAAGCTTTCTTAGCCACCCACATCTTCAAGGGTGGCTTAGAAGCAATAAGTCTAAGTGTAGCATCTGAGAACTTTGGCTTTGGAGCCCTAGCAAAAAGTCTTGTAGGTGGACAATAGTATTCGTAAGAATAAGCAAAATAGTTCTTGGTCTTATGAACATGGCGGTTTGATGAACCGCGCTCATATTCATAGGCCTGAGTACGGCTTCCCTGCAAAACATTTGCGTTAGTTTGTCTCCGGTGAGTCCTTTATCTGTATGAATCCTTTGGACCGTATGAAGCCTGTGGTCTGGGGTTTGTCTTCTTCACTTGTGGTGTCATGATGACATTCACAGGAAGATTCTCCAAACACCTTTTCGGCACCCAGATCTTCTTCATGGGCGGTCAATTCCTGCAGTTAGTACCAATATATCTGGCAAACACTTCACCATTCTGATTCTTAAACAGTTTATAGTTTGCATCAAAGGATTCATCAATAACAATGGGGTTAGCACAAGTGAAACCAGATAGAGTGGATGGATCTGCTGAAGGTTCCTTTGCAAGAACCCATGTGGTTTTGGGGTACTGCTCAGGTTTCCAGTAAGAGCCATCAACATTCATTTTCCTTTCGAACCCAACACCCTCTTTCCTAGGGTTTCGGTTCAGGATCTGCCTTTTGAGGACATCACATAGTGTCTGATGCCCTTTGAGACTTTTGTACATCCCTGTTTCAAGCAATGTCTTCAACCTAGCATTCTCATCAGCAATAGCAGTGGTATCCTCAGCAGAGGGGTTAGTTCCCACATCAACAGTTGAAGATATTGCAACAGTAGCAGCAGTAGAACATTCAACAACAGAAGTAGCATTATCACGCTCAATGCATTTAAGACATGGTGGTTCAAATCCTTCCTGAGCTGAACTGATTTGTTCGGCGCGAAGCGACTCGTTTTTTTTGAAGATCTTCATGAGCCGCTCTCTATTTCTCAACATCTTGCTTCCTTTGAAGATAATCATAGGAAAGCCTTTCATGAGCTGTTGAGAGCGTTTCATGATGACTTTCAAGTTCCTCATACTTAACATGAAGATTTTTTATGTCTTCAATTAAGGACTGAGATCGAGTCATTTCAGCGTCTAACAGATCATCGCTTTTGTCTAACAGTTTTTGAATGTGTTCCATGGTTTTCTGTTGTTCAGTTGCAATTTTAGCGAGTGTTTTGTAGCTGGGTTTGGAACCACAATCAGAGTCATCGTCACTAGATGTTTGATAGTGAGTAGTGCGTGTGTTTACCTTGGCACCGCGTGCCATGAAGCAGTAGGTAGGAGCGGAGTAGTCCTTGTCATTTGCATCGGTGTCGGTGATGGAGTCATTGTCTTCAGTGTTGAAGATGGACTTGGCAACTGTAACGCCCCAGATGTAACTTTCCCTATTTGTACTCCAACTCTTGCCGTTTCCGGCGTTAAGTTATTTTATTTCCTCGGGTTCGGGTTTTTGTCTCCGTGTGTTGTTGTCTTTGTCATGCATCTCATATCATGTCATCATGTGCATTGCATTTGCATACGTGTTCGTCTCATGCATTCGAGCATTTTCCCCGTTGTCCGTTTTGCATTCCGGCGCTTCGTTCTCCTCCGGTGGTCATTTCTAGCTTTCTTTCGTGTGTGGGGATTAAACATTTCCGGATTGGACCGAGACTTGCCAAGCGACCTAGGTTTACTACCGGTAGACCGCCTGTCAAGTTTCGTACCATTTGGACTTCGTTTGATACTCCAACGGTTAACCGAGGGACCGAGAAGGCCTCGTGTGTGTTGCAGCCCAACACCCCTCCAATTTGGCCCAAAACCCACCAAACTCTGCTCCATGTCCTAGAGCGTTCGATCACGATCGCGTGGCCGAAAACCGCACCTCATTTGGACTCTCCTAGCTCCCTCTATGCCTATTTATAGCCCCTCCTCCGAAATCTCGGGTTCATTTCGTCCCTAACCCTAGATCCACCCGTCCTCGCACGCGCCGGACATATTCCCGCCGACAGACATTATTCGGTCCGCCTCCCGCCGCCACGTGTCACGCCGGCATTGGGCCGCGGCGCCGCCCCACATCGTCGCCGCCACCGAGTGATCGTCCCAGAAAATGACATGTGCCTGATGTAGACTTGCGATCAACTTTGTCACTAGCATAATCAGCATCCGAGAATCCAACCAGATCAAACTCTGAGCCCTTTGGATACCATAACCCTAGAGTTGGGGTGTGAGCCAAATATCGAAGAATTCACTTCACAGCTAAGTGAAGCGACTCCTTTGGTGCCGCTTGAAATCGAGCACACATGCAAACACTAAGCATAATATCTGGCCTAGATGCACATAGATAAAGTAAAGAACCAATCATGGAGTGGTATACCTTTTGATCGAACTCTTTACCATTGTCATCAGGACCCAGATGATGTTTGGCTGGCATTGGTGTTGTGAAGCCTTTGCAGTCTTGCATACCGAACTTCTTCAGGCAATCTTTGAGATATTTCTCTTGAGATATGAAGATGCCATTGCGTTGTTGTCGTATTTGAAGACCGAGGAAGAACTTCAGCTCCCCCATCATGGACATCTGATATTGCTCTTGCATCATATATCCAAACTCTTCACTGTACTTCTGATTAGTGCAGCCGAAGATAATGTCATCCACATATATTTGGCACACAAACAGTTCACCATCATATGTCTTCGTGAAAAGAGTGGGATCTAGGGAACCAGGTATGAAGCCTTTGCTCTTCAGGAAGTATTTGAGTGTGTCATACCAGGCCCGGGGGCTTGTTTGAGGCCATATAGTGCCTTGTTGAGCTTGTATACCATGTCAGGATGTTTTGGATTTTCAAAGCCAGGCGGTTGTGCAACATACACTTCTTCTTCAATCTTGCCATTGAGAAAGGCACTCTTCACATCCATTTGATATAGAAGTATGTTATGATGATTTGCATAGGCCAGCAGTATGCGTATGGCTTCAAGTCTAGCCACAGGAGCAAATGTTTCATCGAAGTCAATGCCTTCCACTTGAGTATATCCTTGAGCAACGAGACGAGCTTTGTTTCTGACAACTTGACCATGCTCATCTTGCTTGTTGCGGTATATCCATTTGGTGCCTATTATATTGTGCTTCCGTGGATCAGGACGCTTAACCAGTTCCCATACATTATTTAGCTCAAACTGTTGAAGCTCTTCTTGCATAGCTTGAATCCATTCAGGTTCCATGAAGGCTTCTTCAACTTTCTTCGGTTCTGCTATTGAGACGAATGCGAAGTGCCCACAGAAATTTGCTAGCCGAGTTGCCCTTGAACGAGTGAGTGGACCAGGTGCATTGATGCTATCAATTATTCTTTCAATCTGCACTTCATTGGCAACGCGAGGATGTACAGGGCGAAGACTTTGCTCTTGCTGTTCATTGTCATTGTTGGAAGGAATGTCTTCAGGCTGAGCATTGTCTTCATGTTGATCAGGTGCTGAAATGATAAGTTCTTCTTCAGGATGAGCTTCAGAAGGTATAATTTCTCCATTTCCCATTAGCTTGATTGATTCACTGGATGGAACTTCATCTAACACATTTGGCAGCTGCTCTCTTTGTGAACCGTTGGTCTCATCGAACCGCACATCCACTGTTTCAACCACTTTGTAATGAAAGAGATTGAAGACTCTGTAGGAGTGCGAATCCTTTCCATATCCAAGCATAAAACCCTCATGTGCTTTTGGTGCAAATTTTGAGGTGTGATGTGGGTCCTTGATCCAGCACCTTGCGCCAAATACTCTGAAGTAACTGACATTTGGCTTCTTCCCAGTAAGGAGCTCATAAGATGTCTTGTTCAGTAGCTTGTGAAGATAAAAACGATTGATTGTATGGCATGCAGTATCAATGGCTTCAGGCCAGAATTTTCTTGGGGTCTTGTATTCATTTAGCATTGTTCTGGCCATCTCAATTAGTGTTCTGTCCTTGCGTTGGACGACGCCATTCTGCTGTGGCGTGTACGGGGCTGAGAATTCATGTGTGATGCCCAAGGTATCAAGATATGTATCAAGGCCAGTGTTCTTGAATTCAGTGCCATTGTCACTTCTGATGTGCTGTATCTTGGCGCCAAAATTGTTCATAGCTCGATTGGCGAAGCGTCTGAAGACATCCTGCACTTTAGTCTTGTAAAGGATTATGTGCACCCAAATATATCTAGAATAATCATCAACAATAACGAAGCCATAGAGGCAAGCAGTAGTAGTAAGAGTTGAGTAATGAGTGGGACCGAAAATATCCATGTGAAGCAGTTCGAAGGGTCGAGTTGTGGTCATGATTGTCTTCGAGGGATGTTTGGCCCTCGTCATCTTCCCTGCTTCACAGGCACCGCATAAGTGGTCTTTCTTGAACTTGACGCCCTCGATGCCTATGACATGCTTTTTCTTTGCAAGGGTGTGGAGGTTCCTCATGCCAGCATGTCCAAGCCTCCGATGCCAGAGCCAGCATTCTGAAGCCTTTGCTAGAAGACATACTGCAAGCTGTGGTCCTGCTGAGAAGTCTACCACGTACAAATCATCTTTTTGATACCCTTCAAACACCAGAGACTTGTCAGATTCCATTAGTACAAGGCAACGATATTTTCCAAACATTACGATCATGTTCAAATCGCAACGCATTGAGACAGACATTAAGTTGAAGCCAAGGGATTCAACAAGCATGACTTTATCCATGTGTTGATCCCTTGAGATTGCAACTCCACCTAGACCCAATACCTTACTTTTACCAGTGTCAGCAAATGTGATGTGGCTTTTGTCGGATGGACGTAAGGTTGAGTCCATAAGAAGACTTCTTTTGCCAGTCATGTGATTTGTACACCCACTGCCAATAATCCATTCTGAAGATGCTAGTGTCGTACCCTACAGTGCAGTTAGGGGGATAGGCTTCACCAAGAGCATTGTGAAGCAAAAACATTTGACGAACTAGTGGGTTATGAAAGCTTAGATCCAGGTTAGGACTAATAGGGAGAGTAGCAAGCGATTCAGGTACGAAGTACATAGTAAGACCATTTGGGCATTTTATCTTGCGCCCTACAAGATGTTTAAGGTCCCCAGCAATAGCGTTAGACGGTTTTGGTTTTCTGCTGGAGACCTTTCCCTGCAAAAGAGAGTTAAGCTTTCTTAGCCACCCACATCTTCACGGGTGGCTTAGAAGCAATAAGTCTAAGTGCTGCATCTGAGAATTTTGGCTTTGAAGCCCTAGCAAACAGTCTTGCAGGCGGACAATAGTACTCATAAGAATAAGCAGAATAGTTCTTGGTCTTATGAACATGGCGGTTTGATGAACCGCTCTCATATTCATATGCCTGAGTATGGTTTCCCTGCAAAACATTTCCGTTAGTGCGACTCAGGTGAGTCCTCTGTTTGTATGAAGCCTTTGGACCGTATGAAGCCTTTGGTCTGAGGTTTGTCTTCTTCACGTGAGGTGTCATGAAGACATTCACAGGAAGATTTTCCAGACACCTTTTCGGAACCCAGATCTTCTTCATAGGCGGTCCATTCCTGCAGTTAGTACCAATGTACCTGGCAAACACTTCACCATTCTGATTCTTAAACAGTATATAGTTTGCATCAAAGGATTCATCAATGATAATGGGGTTAGCACAAGTGAAGCCAGTTAGATTGGACGGATCTGCTGAAGGTTCCTTTGCAGCAACCCACATGGTTTTGGGGTACTGCTCAGGTATCCAGTAAGAGCCATCTGCATTCATTTTCCTTACGAACCCAACACCCTCTTTCCTAGGATTTCGGTTCAGAATCTGCTTTTTGAGGACATCACATAGTGTCTGATTCCCTTGAAGACTTTTGTACATCCCTGTTTCAAGCAGTGTCTTCAACCTAGCATTCTCATCAGCAATAGCGGTGGTATCCTCAGCAGAGGGGTTAGTTACCACATCAACAGTTGAAGATATTGCAATAGCAGTAGCAGTAGAACATTCAGCAACAGAAGTAGCATTATCACGCTCAATGCATTTAAGACATGGTGGTTCAAATCCTTCCTGAGCGGGACTGATCTGTTTGGCGCGAAGTGACTCGTTTTCTATTTGAAGATCTTCATGAACCGCTCTCAATTTCTCAAGATCCTGCTTCCTTTGAAGATAATCATAGGAAAGCTTTTCATGAGTTGTTGAGAGAGTTTCATGATGACTTTCAAGTTCATGATACTTAACGTGAAGATTTTTTATGTCTTCAATTAAGGATTCAGATCGAGTCATTTCAGCACCTAACAGATCATCGCTTCTGTCTAACAGTTTTCGAATATGTTCCATAGCTTTCTGTTGTTCAGTTGCAATTTTAGCAAGTGTTTTGTAGCTAGGTTTTGAACCACAATCAGAGTCATCATCACTAGATGTTTGATAGTGAGTAGTGCGTGTGTTTACCTTGGCACCGCGTGCCATGAAGCAGTAGGTAGAAGCGGAGTAGTCCTTGTCATTTGCATCGGTGTCGGTGATGAAGTCATTGTCTTCAGTGTTGAAGATGACTTGGCAACGTATGCTGTAGCCAGACTTGCGACGCCTGAGTCGGATTCCTCCTCAGACTCCACCTCCGCCTCCTCAGTGTAGCGACCCGACCCGAAGGGATCAAGTCTACTGTGCTCCGGTGTCATCCCTGGATCAGTAATGCTGACACCACACAGTACTTCGAAGGATTTATAGCAGAGTGGCAATCACACACTTATTACATCGATGTCTCAAAAGAGAACTTATCACAATAAATATGGCTTAAGGCCAACTAATAACGATAACAGCGGAAGGCTCGAAGATAAATGGGTCCATCAACTCCAACGGCATCACTGAGTATAGAACCACGACCTCAAAGCACCTTACTCGTCGTCTGAAAAGTCTGCAACATGAGAAGTTGCAGCCCGAAAACGGGTCAGCACATGAAATATGCTGGCAATGTAACACATAGAGAGTAATGGAATGAAACAGGTATACTATATGCATATATGGCTGGTGGAAAGCTCTATGGTTACAGTTTTGCGTAAAGCCAGTTTTTTCCCTACTGCAAAGGAATAAATTTATTTAACTATCATGGTAGTTGTTAAACATCGAGAATGGTTGACAGCATTCCGATCCCAATTAAGTAATTAAAACCCAACAACATTAATTAGAAGTAACGTGATGGGATTCACATGATATTCAAGTACTAGATACTCAAGTTGTCCATAACCGGGGACACGGCTAATCATGATTAGTTTGTACACTCTGCAGAGGTTTGCGCACTTTTCCCCACAAGACTCGATCACCTCCGTTTGGTTTCTCGCACTGCAGGGTGTTTGAGAAGACGGATGACCGAGACACAGTCTTTCAGAAGCGCTAGCACCTTACATGTGGGTAGACCGGTACACCTACTTTCCCCTACATCTGCTAGTCTACCCGTAAGAGTTCGCACAACTTAGTCAACTATGACAGAGCCCATAATGGCTTGTGGCTGCACACGGAAGTTACTAGCATGAATGATCCTATGATCCCTTTGAGCCTGGGTGGCGGTCCGAAATAAAAACAGGCAAGTCCTGATAGACATCAGGTGCCTCAATCCACCCAGATGTGTGTTTAAGTTGCCACCTTAGATAAACCCTTAATTATCAATCTCACATCTTTCATGGATATCACTCACCCAATCCACGTCTACTAGCATAGCATGGCATAATAAGCAAACGTAGAAGTAACTCCCAAAGGTTTGATAATAATACAGGTAATAGGTACTACCTCATCTACTTCCCATCCCACAATTTAATTAGATCCTAATCATGCAATGTGAGAGGATTGATCTAATGCAATAAAACATGGGTTGTAGAAAAGGTATGATCAAAGTGTTACTTGCCTTGCTGAGGATCCGCGAGACCTAGGGTTTCGAAGTAACAAGCGGCGCAATCCGGGTGATCTATCGCAGACAAACAACAAGCATACAATAAGTACTCATCTAATGCACGGGTAAAACTCGAACAAGAGAACGAACCAGAAAGTTCAACTTAAGAACTCCGGTTGCAAAGAAAGAAAGAACCGAAAAGACGACGGAAAAACAAACGGCGGAAGAAAACAACTCGGTTCTAGCAAGTTGCAACTAGGTCAAATTTTACTGTAGCAAAGACTTGTTCAAGTTGATTAGACGGAACGGCGGTTTCGAGACGAAACTCCAGGCGCTTGAATCACCTGATTCCGATTAACGAGCGGGAAGAAAGACTAGAACAAAGATCGGATCTGAGATCGCGATCGCGGAATAAATCTGACAAAAAGAAAGGGGTAAACGGTTAAACGAACGGGCGTTGTTAACCGGGAAAAATCAGTGATCACGTTCGTTGAGACGAACGGTCCGAAAGAAGAATGAAAACCAATCTAGGGTTTTCGGAAAAGAAACCGAAAAGAAAAACCGGAAAGAAAACGGAAAAGAAACGGAACGGTTCTTTTAAGAAAAACCGAACCGGGGAAAAGAAAAAGAGGCGGCACGGCTACCTCGGGAGGAGGGGCTCCGGGCGGCGGCTTAGGGCGGCGGCGGCTTAAGGCGACGACGGCTTAAGGCGGCGGCGGCTTGGGGCTTGGGGTGGTGTGGAGAGGGGGGGGTTATGGGGGTATTTATATAGGTGGAGGGGGGGGGGTCTCTTGCTTGGGGAAGGGGCAAGGGGAGGCGGCGGCTTGGAGTCCCGCTGGGACTCGGCCTGGCGGCGGGGCTGGCGGCTGGCGCGCGCGGCTGGGCCGGCCTTGGCCCAGGCGGCTGGGCCTGCGGTCTCCTTTTTTTTAAATAGTTCCGCGCGCAGAAAAACAAAGAAAAAGAAACTAAACGAACTCCGAAAAATCTAAAGTAAGTCCCCTACTCCTACAAATGAGCCGAACAAAATGAACTTTCCTCCGGACCTAGATGCAATTTTTGGAAACACGTATTTTCCCTATCCAAATAAAAAGCAAACAAAACTCCGGCAAAACCAAAATTTGATTTATTCATTAAATCTTCATTTTTCCTAAATTTGGGAAAGTCATATTATTCCCTCTCTCATATTTTTGATATTGGAAAAATAATTGAAGATGAAATAAATAAATCAAATGATCCTCTTTTCAAATTTGAGAAAACTCTCAAATGAAAATAACGAAATCTCCAACTCTCTCCGAAGGTCCTTGAGTTGCGTGAAATTTCTAGGATCGACCAAAATGCAAGAAAATATGCTATGCATGATGATCTAGTGTATAACATTCCAAATTGCAATTTTGGGATTTTACAAACCTACCCCCCTTAAGATGAATCTCGCCCTCGAGATTCGGGTTGGCTAGAAAATAGGTGAGGGTGGTCCTTGAGCAAATCTTCTTCTCTTTCCCAGGTGGCTTCATCCTCTGAGTGATGGTTCCACTGAACTTTGCAAAACTTGATGACCTTGCTGCGGGTGACTCTGCTGGCATAATCGAGAATCTTGACTGGCTTCTCCTCATATGTTAAGTCATCCTTCAACTGAATCGCTTCGAATGGCACGGTACCTCTTAGCGGTACCTCCGCCATCTCGGCATGACATTTCTTCAGCTGAGAAACATGGAATACATCATGAACTCCCGACAGCTCCTTTGGTAATTCCAACTTATAAGCGACTTCTCCCATACGTTGCAAGATCTTGTACGGTCCAACGAAACGCGGTGCTAATTTTCCCTTAACTCCAAAGCGCTTAACTCCTCGAAGTGGGGATACTCGAAGATAAACTCTATCTCTGGTTTCGTAAGCTGTCTCCTTGCGTTTAGAATCTGCGTAGCTCTTCTGCCTGGACTGGGCTACCTTGAGCCTATCGCGAATCAACTTAACTTTCCGTTCAGACTCCTTAATCAAATCTGGTCAAAAGAACTGACGGTCTCCAACTTCGTCCCATGACAATGGTGTCCTACACCTCCTTCCGTATAAAGCTTCGAAAGGTGCCATCTTCAAACTGGTTTGGTAACTGTTGTTATAAGAAAACTCCGCATACGGCAAGTTATCGTCCCAGCTAGATCCATAATCTAGTGCACAAGCTCTCAGCATATCTTCCAAAATCTGATTGACTCTTTCGGTCTGTCCATCTGTCTGCGGATGAAAAGCTGTGCTGAACTCTAGTCTGGTTCCTAAAGTTTCATGCAACTGATTCCAAAATTTTGAGGTAAATTGGGTTCCTCTATCTGATACAATTCTTCTCAGAACTCCATGCAAACAAATGATCCTAGTCATGTATATCTTTGCCAACTTAGCACTGGTGTAAGTGGTCTTAACTGGAATGAAATGGGCTACCTTCGTCAAACGATCAACTACTACCCATATCGAGTCGTAGCCTGCTTTCGTCCTAGGCAGTCCTGTGATAAAATCCATGCCTATCTTATCCCACTTCCATTCGGGTATCGGCAATGGTTGTAACAATCCGGCAGGCTTCTGATGCTCTGCCTTTACTCTCTGACAAACGTCACAAACTGCTACATGTGCTGCAATATCCTTCTTCATTCCGGTCCACCAGAATGTTTCCTTCAAATCCAAATACATCTTGGTATTCCCTGGGTGAATCGAATACGGTGAATCATGTGCCTCGTGCAAAATCAACTTCCTGATCTCCGGGTCATTTGGCACGTAGACACGGTCCTCAAACCATAAGGTATTGTGCTCATCCTCACGAAATCCCTTTGCTTGTCCTTCGCTCAATTTCTCTTTTATAGCAGCAATCTCCTTGTTAGATTTCTGAGCTTCTCTGATCTTATCCATCAATGTTGACTGAATCTCCAATGTTGCTACATAGCCTCTCGGAACTATTTCCAAACATAGCTCACGAAGGTTTTCTGCTAACTCCTTTGGTACTTCTCCTGTCATTACCATATTGACATGGCTCTTACGGCTCAATGCGTCAGCTACCACATTAGCCTTTCTGGGATGGTAATGCAATCTCGTGTCATAATCCTTGATGAGTTCCAACCATCTCCTTTGTCTGAGGTTCAACTCCTTCTGCGTGAAAATGTACTTCAAACTCTTGTGATCCGTGTACACCTCACAATGATTTCCAATGAGGAAATATCTCCACGTTTTCAATGCATGCACTACGGCTGCTAACTCCAAATCATGCGTGGCATAATTCAACTCATGAGGCTTCAGTTGCCGTGAAGCATACGAAACAACTCTTCCTTCCTGCATAAGCACTGCTCCAAGTCCTCGACGTGAAGCATCGCAATACACCTCATAATCCTTGGTCTGATCTGGCAAAATCAATACTGGTGAGGTAACCAAGCGTTTCTTCAATTCCTGGAAACTAGCCTCACATTCCTCAGTCCAATTGAACTTAGTATCATTCTTCAACAATTCGGTCATAGGCTTTGCAATCTTTGAAAAGTTCTCAATGAATCTCCGGTAGTATCCTGCGAGTCCAAGAAAACTCCGGATCTCTCCAACTGTCGTTGGTGATTCCCATTTGGTTACGGTCTCAACCTTAGTGGGGTCAACTGCTATACCTTCTCCGGATATAACGTGTCCGAGGAATCCAACTTCCTTCAACCAAAACTCACATTTGCTGAATTTGGCGTATAACTGATGTTCCCTTAGTTTCTCCAAAACCAAACGCAAATGTTCCTTATGCTCCTCTTCATTCTTTGAATAAACCAGGATGTCATCAATGAACACTACAACGAACTTATCCAAAAACTCCATAAACACTTTGTTCATCAGGTTCATAAAATAGGCAGGTGCGTTAGTCAATCCAAATGACATAACGGTATACTCATACAGTCCATATCTCGTGGTGAATGCAGTCTTAGGTATATCCTGCTCTCGAATCTTCAATTGATGGTATCCTGATCGCAAATCGATCTTGGAAAACATTTTAGCTCCTTGTAAACGATCAAACAGATCATTAATCATTGGCAGTGGGTACTTATTCTTGATGGTTACTTCATTCAATCCCCGATAATCTACAACCATCCTTAATGATCCATCCTTCTTTTCCACTAGAAGTACGGGTGATCCCCAAGGCGAAGAACTTGGGCGAATGTAACCTTTATCCAATAACTCCTTAATCTGATTCTTAATTTCCACCAAATCCTTTGCTGGCATCCGGTACGGTTGCTTCGATATTGGGCCTGTACCTGGCAATAACTCAATCAAAAACTCAATGTCTCTATCCGGTGGCATGCCTGGCAATTCCTCAGGAAATACATCAGGAAAATCCTTCACCACTGGCACTTCTTCCTACACAACTCCTGTTAGGCAGTTTACTTGTGTCCTGTTTGGCACATGCCGGGATACATACTTGATCCTTCTTCCTTCTGGTGTGGTAAGCAAAATTGTCTTACTGGCGCAATCGATGTTTCCTCCATACATCGACAGCCAATCCATACCAAGAATCACATCCAGACCTTGGGACTCCAGAATAATTAAATCCGTTGGGAAAACATGCCTTCCTATACTTAATGGTACTTGGAAACATCCTTGTCTGGCCATGTACTCTGCTCCTGGCGAGCTTACTAGAATAGGCGTTTTAAGAATCCTAGTGGGCAGGCTATACTTTTCCACAAATCCCCTTGATATGTATGAATGCGATGCACCAGTATCGAAAAGAACGAGTGCAGTAAATGACTTAACCAAAAACTTACCGATTACTGCATCAGGCTGATCTTCAACCTCCTCCACATTAATGTGGTTCACCTGTCCTCTATTGCAAGGGTTCGGCTTCTTCCCAGAGCTTCCATTGCCATTTCCATTCTGTCCTTCAGGACATTCATTGGCATAATGTCCGGTCTTGGAACACTTGAAACAGGTGACTTGACTCAGATCTCTCTTGGTTGGGGTTGATGGGGTGGTCCGGTTCTGGCCGTTGCTTCCTCCATTCCCATTACCATTCTTGTGGCCATTATGGTTCTGCGAACTACCTCCTCCATGGGTATGCTGAAACTGAAATCCTGGTTTAGGGGTAAAACGGGGCTTTTGCTGGGCTCCAGAGTTATACTTCCCCTGTCCATACTTCCTCTTACGGTTCTCAATCTGCTGTTGCTTTCCTTCAATCATGATGGCACGATCTACCAACTCCTGGTAGTTGTTGAAACTTGCTACCATCAATTTCATGCTTAGTTCATCATTCAGTCCTTCCAGAAACTTCTCCTGCTTAGCTGCATCCGTAGCAACGTCATCTGGGGCATAACGTGCTAACTTGCTGAAGTCGTCAACATACTGGCCAACTGTCCTTTCTCCTTGGCGTAAGTTGCGAAACTCACGCTTCTTCATGGCCATAGCTCCTGCTGAAACATGGGTAGTGCGGAAAGCTTGCTGAAACTGATCCCATGTGACAGTGTCAACTGGGTAAGTGGCTGTGAAATTCTCCCACCATGCTGCCGCGGGTCCGTCTAGCTGATGTGCGGCAAACTTCACTTTCTCACCATCTGTGCATCCTGCAGTGGTCAACTCCCTTCCTATCTTGCGGAGCCAATCGTCTGCTACTATTGGCTCGGTGCTACTGGAAAACACCGGCGGATTCAGCCTAAGGAAACGGGCTAAGTGGTCAACCGGTGGTGGTGGTGGTGGGTTGTTGTTGTTGTTCTGCTGGTTCTGGACAAACATCTGCATCAATTGATTCTGCTGCTGGATCAACTGAGTGAGCTCTGGTGGAAATCCATTGTCACTTTTCGGAGGCATCTGAGGGTTTAGAAAAGACGAGAATTAAGAATAGAGTGAGGTCTAAAGAGAAAACACTACCCCAATGCATATGAGCAAATGCACACAAAATCACTTCATTCAATCACACAAGGGCTTACAATCGGTCTAAAACTATCGCAAAAGTGCTCGACTATGATGTTACATGGGGGAATACTACTACTATCTGGTGGTCATCTAGAAATTTGAACTGGTGGAAGACTCCATGATATCTGCTCCAGCTTCGTCTTCAAAGTCGGGTTCACTTGGATCCGAATCGGTGTCGTCGATGTTGATGTAGTTGTCCGGACATGCGACGTACTCGTCTTCCTCCTTGGATGCTAACTTCCTCTTGAGTTCTTCAATCTCCTGCTTAAGATCGCCATTGTTTCTTGCTAGAGCTACGATCTCGTCCATGTAGTCCTTGCGTGTAGACTTCAGTTCTCCTTCTAGCTCGATGATCCTTGCCTTCGCATTCTTCAACTCTATCATATCATTGCACATCTGGTTCTCGTGGCGTCGAATGTGATGGTTTAACTCCTGGATGAAAGATGCAATGGATCTATCCTTCTTGGTGCTGACTAACTCCCATTGTTCATCTCGGCGTCCGCAAATCTGGTAGATAGTGTCCTTAAGGTCTTCTTGGTAAACTTCTCCAATGCGTCCCATGATGATATGAGCTGCCATGCTCCTTCCCAGACTCCAGGTTGGTGCATTGAAAACACTATCTATGGGCTTCGTGATTGGTGCGAATGTCCTTCCCGGAACGTGAGCTTGAATCTTCCAGCGCTCCTCTTCAGGCAGAGTGGCGTTGAAGGTTCCCGTGAAGCTTGGTAATCCAATGTTTAGGTACATGGTGACTTCCTTCAGGTGAAATCCAAAAGGTGTGCCTTCATCCGGTTGAGCGTACTTAATCTTCGCGTTCGTCATCCTAATAGAGTAGAAAAGATGAGGAGTTAGAAAATGAGAAGAGAATGGTGTTCTATGGCTTTAACTTAGTGGTCGTGTCCTACAGTCAACGTGTGCTCTGATACCATCTCTGTAGTGACCCGACCCGAAGGGATCAAGTCTACTGTGCTCCGGTGTCATCCCTGGATCAGTAATGCTGACACCACACAGTACTTCGAAGGATTTATAGCAGAGTGGCAATCACACACTTATTACATCGATGTCTCAAAAGAGAACTTATCACAATAAATATGGCTTAAGGCCAACTAATAGCGATAACAGCGGAAGGCTCGGAAGATAAATGGGTCCATCAACTCCAACGGCATCACTGAGTATAGAACCACGACCTCAAAGCACCTTACTCGTCGTCTGAAAAGTCTGCAACATGAGAAGTTGCAGCCCGAAAACGGGTCAGCACATGAAATATGCTGGCAATGTAACACATAGAGGAGTAATGGAAAGAAACAGCTATACTATATGCATATACGGCTGGCGGAAAGCTCTATGGTTACAGTTTTGCGTAAAGCCAGTTTTTCCCTACTGCAAAGGAATAAATTTAGTTACTATCATGGTGGTTGTGAAACATTGAGAATGGTTGACAGCATCCTCAATCCCAATTAAGTGAACAATTAAAACCCAACAACATTAATTAGAAGTAACGTGATGAGATTCACATGATATTCAAGTACTAGATACTCAAGTTGTCCATAACCGGGGACACGGCTAATCATGATTAGTTTGTTACACTCTGCAGAGGTTTTGCGCACTTTTCCCCACAAGACTCGATCGCCTCCGTTTGGTTTCTCGCACTACAGGGTGTTTGAGAAGACGGATGACCGAGACACAGTCTTTCAGAAGCGCTAGCACCTTACATGTGGGTAGACCGGTACACCTACTTTCCCCTACATCTGCTAGTCTACCCGTAAGAGTTCGCACGACTTAATCAACTATGCCAGAGCCCATAATGGCTTGTGGCTGCACACGGAAGTTTCTAGTATGAAAGATCTTATGATCCCTTTGAGCCTGGGTGGCGGTCCGAAATAAAAACAGGCAAGTCCTGATAGACATCAGGTGCCTCAATCCACCCAGATGTGTGTTTAAGTTGCCACCTTAGATAAACCTTAATTATCAATCTCACATCTGTCATGGATATCACTCACCCAATCCACGTCTACTAGCATAGCATGGCATAATAAGCAAACGTAGAAGTAACTCCCAAAGGTTTCATAATAAACAGGTATTAGGTACTACCTCATCTACTTCCCATCCCATAGTTTAATTAGATCCTAATCATGCAATGTGTGAGGATTGATCTAATGCAATAAAACATGGGTTGTAGAAAAGGTATGATCAAAGTGTTACTTGCCTTGCTGAGGATCCGCGAGACCTAGGGTTTCGAAGTAACAAGCGGCGCAATCCGGGTGATCTATCGCAGACAAACAACAAGCATACAATAAGTACTCATCTAATGCACGGGTAAAATTCGAACAAGAGAACGAACCAGAAAGTTCAACTTAAGAACTCCGGTTGCAAAGAAAGAAAGAACCGAAAAGACGACGGAAAAACAAACGGCGGAAGAAAACAACTCGGTTCTAGCAAGTTGCAACTAGGTCAAATTTTACTGTAGCAAAGACTTGTTCAAGTTGATTAGATGGAACGGCGGTTTCGAGACGAAACTCCAGGCGCTTGAATCACCTGATTCCGATTAACGAGCGGGAAGAAAGACTAGAACAAAGATCGGATCTGAGATCGCGATCGCGGAATAAATCCGACGAAAAGAAAGGGGTAAACGGTTAAACGAACGAGCGTTGTTAACCGGGAAAAATTGGTGATCACGTTCGTTGAGACGAACGGTCCGAAAGAAGAATGAAAACCAATCTAGGGTTTTCGGAAAAGAAACCGAAAAGAAAAACCGGAAAGAAAACGGAAAAGAAACGGAACGGTTCTTTTAAGAAAAACCGAACCGGGGAAAAGAAAAAGATGCGGCGCGGCTACATCGGGAGGCGGGGCTCCGGGCGGCGGCTTAGGGCGGCGGCGACGGCTTGGGGCTTGGGGTGGTGTGGAGAGAGGGGGGGGGGGTTATGGGGGTATTTATATAGGTGGGGGGGTCTCTTGCTTGGGGAAGGGGCAAGGGGAGGCGGCGGCGGCTTGGAGTCCCGCTGGGACTCGGCCTGGCGGCGGGGCTGGCGGCTGGCGCGCGCGGCTGGGCCGGCCTTGGCCCAGGCTGCTGGGCCTGCGGTCTCCTTTTTTTAAATAGTTCCGCGCGCAGAAAAACAAAGAAAAAGAAACTAAACGAACTCCGAAAAATCTAAAGTAAGTTTTCCACGACTCCTACAAATGAGCCGAACAAAATGAACTTTCCTCCGGACCTAGATGCAATTTTTGGAAACACGCATTTTCCCTATCCAAATAAAAAGCAAACAAAACTCCGGCAAAACCAAAATTTGATTTATTCATTAAATCTTCATTTTTCCTAAATTTGGGAAAGTCATATTATTCCCTCTCTCATATTTTTGATATTGGAAAAATAATTGAAAATGAAATAAATAAATCAAATGATCCTCTTTTCAAATTTGAGAAAACTCTCAAATGAAAATAACGAAATCTCCAACTCTCTCCGAAGGTCCTTGAGTTGCATTAAATTTCTAGGATCGGCCAAAATGCAAGAAAATAGGCTATGCATGATGATCTAGTGTATAACATTCCAAATTGCAAATTTGGGATGTTACACTCAGAAGCAGACTCCTCCTCTGAATCCATTTCCTTGCCAACAAACGCACGTGCCTTGCCAGATGAGCTCTTCTTGTGTGATGAAGACTTTGAGGAAGACTTGGAAGAAGACTTTGAGTATTTCTTCTTCTTCTTGTCGTCAGCGTCATATTCCTTGTTCTTCTTCTTCTTTTTGTTCTCATTGTCCCACTGTGGACACTCAGAGATGAAGTGGCCAAGTTTCTTGCACTTGTGACATGTTTTGTTCTTGTAGTCATGAGCAGGAGCTTCATCATTCCTTGAACTTGATCGGGAAGACTTTCTGAAGCCTTTCTTCTTGGTGAATTTTTGGAACTTCTTGACAAGCATAGCAAGTTCCCTTTCAATGTCTTCAGGATCATCAGAACTGCTGTCAGATTCTTCTTCAGATGAGGAGACAACTTTTGCCTTCAAGGCACGAGTTCGCCCATAGTTTGGACCGTGGATATCTCTTTTCTCTGAAAGCTGAAACTCATGTGTGTTGAGCCTCTCAAGTATGTCAGACGGATCGAGTGTCTTGAAATCAGGACGTTCTTGAATCATCGGGGCCAGGATGTCAAACGAACTATCAAGTGATCTCAGCAGCGTCTTGACGACTTCGTGTTTGGTAATCTCAGTGGCGCCGAGGGCTTGAAGCTCATTTGTGATGTCAGTGAGTCGGTCAAATGTGTGCTGGACATTCTCATTGTCATTTCGCTTGAAGCGGTTGAAGAGGTTGCGAAGGACACTGATTCTCTGATCTCTCTGGGTTGAGATGCCTTCATTGACCTTGGAGAGCCAGTCCCAGACCAGCTTGGATGTCTTCAAAGCACTCACACGGCCATACTGTCCTTTGGTCAGATGACCACAGATGATATTCTTGGCAGTAGAGTCCAGTTGAATGAATTTCTTGACATCAGCAGCAGTGACACCTTCTCCAGCCTTGGGAACACCGTTCTCGACGACATACCATAGGTCGACGTCAATGGCTTCAACATGCATGCGCATCTTATTCTTCCAGTAGGGATATTCAGTTCCATCGAAGACGGGGCACGCAGCGGAGACTTTAATTATCCCTGCAGTCGACATAGCTAAAACTCCAGGTGGTTAAACCGAATCACACAGAACAAGGGAGCACCTTGCTCTGATACCAATTGAAAGTGCGTTATATCGACTAGAGGGGGGGTGAATAGGCGATTTTTATGAAAGTCTTTAGAACATGGGAGTTTTGAAGACAAACGATAAAATTTAACCTATTACCATGCAGCGGAAGCTAGACTACACTAGGCAAACCATAGTCAAGTATTCAATGAAGTCAAAGCACAAAGACTAATAGCAGCTAGGTAGTAAGGATCAGGTAGGAAGTTATTGTGAAGCCAAACAGAACACGCAGTCACTCAGTGAAGACAAATGATAGTGCAAACATACAATGACTTCACAATGAGTAACAGTAAGTAAAGTGAAGTGAAGATGAAACCAGTGACTCATTGAAGACAATGATTTGTTGGACCAGTTCCAGTTGCTGTGACAACTGTACGTCTGGTTGGAGCGGCTAGGTATTTAAACCTTAGGACACACAGTCCCGGACACCCAGTCCTGAACACGCAGCTCAGGACACCCAGTCCTCACCGTATTCTCCTTGAGCAAAGGTCACATAGACCTCACCCAATCACTCTGGTAAGTCTTCAAGGTAGACTCCCAAACCTTCACAGACTTCGTTCACTGGCAATCCACAATGTCTCTTGGATGCTCAGAACGCGACGCCTAACCGGCTGGAGGATGCACAGTCCTCAAGTGTAATAAGTCTTCAGATCACACAGACAAGAAGACTTAAGTGATGCCCAATTCTCTCTGGCTCTGGTGGTTAGGGCTTTATCCTCGCAAGTAATTCTCTCTCAAAGGCTTCGAGGTGGGTTGCTCTCAAACGACAAAAGCCGTGCTTTCAATCTGAGAAGCCAACCGTTTGTGGTTGTAGGGGGTGGGCTGTTTATAGCCACTTGTCAACCCGACCTGATTTGTCCGAAATGACCCTGGGTCACTAAGGAACTGACACGTGTTCCAACGGTCAGATTTCAAACTCACACGGCAACTTTACTCGAGCTACAAGCAAAGCTGACTTGTCCGACTCTGGACAAGATTCGCTCTCATAGTCTTCACTCGAAGACATAGGTTTTTGGTTTAGGCATCACTTTAGTCATTCTGACTGGTTCTCTTGGACCCCACTTAACAGTACGGTGGTTCCTATGACTCAACACAAAAGAAAAAGAACTACGAAAGATCTAAGTCTTCGAGCTCCATAGGCTTCATATAGTGTCTTCTCTTGTCATAGTCTTCAATGTGAATATCTTCATATACCACCTTTGACTTCAATGTCTTCATACATTTTTAGGGGTCATCTCTGGTAGTAAAACCGAATCAATGAAGGACTTCTACCTGTGTTATCCTGCAATTCTCACAAACACATTAGTCCCTCAACTAGGTTTGTCGTCAATAGTCCAAAACCAACTAGGGGTGGCACTAGATGCACTTACACTCTTATATTGACTCTTTCTAATGTTATGATAAATTGCAATTGCTTCAATGACTGAGATTATAGTTTGTTATTTTTCAATGAAATTTATGATTCATACTTGAAATTGTGATTGAATTATTACTTTAGCATAAGAGATCTTATGACAATATATGTATATGTTTCTGTTCTAAGAATGATCATGATGCCCTCATGTCCGTATTTTATTTTTATCGACACCTCTATCTCTAAACATGTGGACATATTTTTCGATATCGGCTTTCGCTTGAGGACAAATCTGAGGTCTAAGCTTGGGGGAGTTGATACGTCCATTTTGCATCATGCTTTTATATCGATATTTATTGTATTATGGGATGTTATTACACATTATGTCACAATACTTATGCCTGTTCTCTCTTATTTTACAAGGTTTACATGAAGAGGGAGAATGCCGCCAGCTGGAATTCTGGGCTGGAAAAGGAGCAAATATTAGAGACCTATTCTGCACAACTCCAAAAGTCCTGATACTTCACGGGAGCACGTTTCAGAATATATAAAAAATATTGGGTGAAAGAAGTACTAGAGGGGGCCACCCACCGTCCACGAGGGTGGGGGGCGCACCCCTGCCTCGTGGGCCCCTGGCAGCCCTCTGATGCCCATCTTCTTCTATATGAGGTCTTTCGTGGAGGAAAAAAAATCATAAGCTAGCTCACGGGATGAAACTCCGCCGCCACGAGGCGGAACCTTGGCGGAACCAATCTAGGGCTCCGGGGGAGTTGTTCTGCCGGGGAAACTTCCCTCCGGGAGGGGGAATCATCACCATCGTCATCACCATCGATCCTCTCATCGGGAGGGGGTCAATCTCCATCAACATCTCATCTCAAACCCTAGTTCATCTCTTGTATCCAATCTTTGTCCCAAAGCCTCAGATTGGTACCTGTGGGTTGCTAGTAGTGTTGATTACTCCTTGTAGTTGATGCTAGTTGGTTTATTCGGTGGAGGATCATATGTTCAGATCCTTTATGCATATTCATACCCCTATGATTATGAACATGAATATGATTTGTGAGTAGTTACATTTGTTCCTGAGGACATGGGAGAAGTTTTGCTATAAGTAGTCATGTGAATTTGGTATTCGTTCGATATTTTGATGAGATGTATGTTGTCTCTCCTCTAGTGGTGTCATGTGAACGTCGACTACATGACACTTCACCATTGTTTTGGCCTAGAGGAAGGCATTGGGAAGTAATAAGTAGATGATGGGTTGCTAGAGTGACAAAAGCTTAAACCCTAGTTTATGAGTTGCTTCGTAAGGGGCTGATTTGGATCCATCTCTTTCATGCTATGGTTAGGTTTACCTTAATACTTCTTTTGTAGTTGCGATGCTTGCAATAGGGTTTAATCATAAGTGGGATACTTGTCTAAGGAAGGGCAGTACCCAAGCACCGGTCCACCCACATATCAAATTATCAAAGTACCGAACGTGAATCATATGAATGTGATGAAAACTAGCTTGACGATAATTCCCATGTGTCCTCGGGAGCGCTTTCCTTTATATAAGAGTTTGTCCAGGCTTGTCCTTTGCTACAAAGAGGATTGGGCCATCTTGCTGCTCCTTATTTACTTTTATTACTTGTTACTCGTTACAAATTACCATATCACAAAACTATGTGTTACCGATAATTTCAGTGCTTGCAGAGAATACCTTGCTGAAAATCGCTTATCATTTCCTTCTGCTCCTCGTTGGGTTCGACACTCTTACTTATCGAAAAGGCTACGATAGATCCCCTACGCTTGTGGGTCATCAGTCTTCTCCTCGGTACAACTCGAATAAAAGAAAATGATTTTAGAGAAACACACTGAAATATTTTTGGAGTTTTTGGTTTTCTTAAGCAAGCAAATAAGGGAAAAGTAAAAACAAGAAAAACTATTTAGATGGGAAAGCTCCCAACAAGCAAAAGAAGAATAAGAAAATCTTTTTGGATTTTCTTTTTAATACTACTACTAAGCATGCATGGAAAGTAAGTTAACTACAACTAATTTTTTTGGTTTTTTTCTAAAGTTTAACAAACACACAAGAAGAAAGCAAGAAAAGAAATCTAAGCATGGATGATACAATGAAAAAGTGTGAGCACTGACAAGTAGAATGATATGTGAACATGAATATAATGTCGGTGACAAACACGTACTCCCCCAAGCTTAGGCTTCTAGACTAAGTTGGTAATCGATCAGTAGCCTGGAGGGTAGTAGTCGGCGTGGTAGCTCACGGAGGCTCTCGGTGCGGATGCCTCGGCCTGCCGGGCTGCCACCATGGCTGCCTTGTGAGCTCGGGCCTCGCTCTCAAGAACAAAATATCTCCCCTTGCTATGAAAATCAAAGAGAGCAGGCGCAGGCAAATATGTTTCCACAAGATGTGATTGGTTAAACAACAAATTATAAGTGAAGTTATCAACCCTTCCCTTGAGAATCTTATGCTGCTTTAAGGCATCAAAATCTAAATATCGAGTGGGTAGGATAGGGTCAAAGGGCAAAGGTGAAACACACAGTCCTCATGCTAAACGTGTGGCATAAATTCCACCATAGAACCAGCCACTTTTGGCGTTATGTTGAAGTCTACGTGCAACAATTGCTCCAAGGTTATAATTCCTTTCACCAGTGAGAGTAGTGTGAATGAGGCTCAAATCTGACGAACAAAGTATGCTATAGTATTGCTTACCTACTATGCATTTACCGTTAAATAATGCAAAATACTGGATTGCAGGAAAGTGAACACTTTTTATTCTTCCTTGTCTCACTCCTCTATTTTCATCGTAACAAAGGCTAGTCAAGAAGCTCTCATACTCAGCCTTTGCTGGCTCATCAAGCGAACCCCAAAATGGAAGTTTGCAATGGTGAGCAAAATTCTCTAGTGGAATAGTAAATGGTTCATCATAAAGTATAAACGACACCCTAGACTCACGTGGAAAAATATTTAAATCCTTTGACAAATGATTCAGTGAGAAGATGGTGCTGTTCACACTTATCTGAGAGGTAGGGACCGAGACCGGCATTGTGAACATATTGCTCAAATCCTTGATGCCCACCTGCACCATATATTCATTGCAAGGCCATAAGCATGTTTTGGTGGCGGCATCTCGCGTGGAACTTTCACTCTGTTCAACGTAAGACAGGCGAGCAGAACTGTCACTAGAGGATGCCCCCGAGGATCGTCTCCTCAAAGAACTCCTTCCAAATAGGTTCATCATGTCAGCGTACAATTTTTCCTATGAACAAGAATATGAATTTTTAGTTCACAAATTTTTTCCAACAAAACTTCAAAAAATTGATAGCAACTACTCATAGGGACACATAGAGGCCATAGCAAGCATTCCAACTACTTAGAACACTAAGAATTGAACATGCAAGCACATCAACAGAGCACCAAGAGTAGCTATTTATTCAAAGTATAAACCACTAAAACAAAAACTAATTGGAGAAATGGTGGAGTCACATACCTAGCAACAATCCCCCGAAACAGTTTTGGAAACGGAGCTCCGAGCAAAGAGATCGAAAATGGCAGCAAAATGAGCACGAACATGGGAGAGAGAGCAATGGGATTTTTTTCTGAAGGTAAGCGATGATGTGGTATGAAGAGGTAAGTGAGGGGGCCCACATGGGGACCACAACCCACCAGGGCGTGCCTGGGGGTGCTGGCACGCCCAGGTGGGTTGTGCCCACCTGGTGCACCTCCCTCTGATGTTTATTGCACCAAAAATTCTTAAATATTCAGAAAAAATTATACAAAATTTTCAGGACATTCTAAGAACTTTTATTTGTGGGTCATTTTTATTGTACGGGAAATTCAGAAAACAGACAAAATATGGCATTTTATTTTATTTAACTAATAAAAACAGAGAATAAAAAGTAGGGACAAAAAGTAGTGCTTACTAAATTCATCAACTTCATACCGTTCAAAAAATATCCATTAATAAGGTTGATCAAGTCTTATTAACAACCACTTTCGATTAGCATGAAACTGAAGAACTTTCGTAAATCACTAAGTTACCTCAATGGGGATATGCATTTCCCCAACAATAAGCATTTCATATTTCTTTTTGACAGTAGGTAGAGGTATTTGTAAACTTCCAATAGTGATTGTCGGAGATTTTTCAATAACATTAATACCATTCACTTGGAATTGTTTCTTCGAGAAGTGCACCATATGCTCATTACCATTGATATGAAAAGTGACTTTGCTTTTATTGCAATCAATAACAGCCCATGCAGTATTCAAGAAGGGTCTACCAAGGATAATCGACATGTTGTCGTCCTCGGGCATCTCAAGTATAACAAAGTCAGTCAAAATAGTAACATTAGCAACAACAACGGGCACATCCTCACAGATACCGATTGGTATGGCAGTTCATTTGTTAGCCATTTGCAAAGATATTTCGGTAGGTGTGAGTTTATTCAAGTCAAGTCTTTTATATAAACAGAAAGACATAACACTAACACCAGCTCCTAAATCACACAAAGCAGTTTTCACATAATTCTTTTTGATAGAGCAAGGTATAGTTGGTATTCCCGGATCTCTAAGTTTTTAAGGTACTCCTTCTTTAAAAGTGTAATTAGAAAGCATAGTGGAGATTTCAGCTTCCAGTATTTTTCTCTTGTTTGTGATGATGTCTTTCATATACTTTGCATAAGGAGGCATTTTCAAGATATCAGTCAAGCGAGTACGCAAAAAGACTGGCCTCGGCATTTCAGCAAGGCATTCAAATTCTTCATCATCATTCTTTTTAGTTGACTTGGGTGGAAAAGGCATAGGTTTTTGAACCCACGGTTCTCTTTCTTTACCATGTTTTCTAGCCACAAAGTCTCTTTTGTCATATCTTTTATTTGTAGGTTGCGGGTTATCAAGATCAACAGGTGGTTCTATGTCAACATCATTATTTGGTTCTTTATTATTTGATTGAGAGTCTTCATGAACCTCATCATTATCTTTTTCATTATCATTAGGTGAGTGTTCATTACCAGATTGAGTTTCAGCATCAGAGATAGAAGTTTCATTATCTTTATCAGGAGGTTTTTCTATTTCAGGTTCACTAGAAGTGTGCAAAGTCCTATCATTTTTCTTTTTCTTTTTCCTTCTAGAAGGACTAGGTGCACTAGTGTTAGCTCTTTGTGAATCTTGTTCAATTCTTTTAGGGTGTCCCTCAGGAAAAAGTGGTTCCTGAGTCATTTTACCTCCTCTAGTTGCAACTCTAACAACAAAGTCACGCATATTATGATTCATTTCATCAAGCAATTCTCTTTGGGATTTAGCAACGTTCTCTAATTTAGTTTGAACCATAGAAGCATGTTTTCTAACACCTCTAACATCATTTGATATTCTAAATAACAAGTCACTGAAGTGAGCAATCATATCAGAATTATATTTCAATTGTTTCATAATATTTGCATTGAAGTGATCTTGTTTCCTAATATAATTTTCAAACTCATAAAGGTATTGACTATAATGCATATTGTGAGGATTATCATTATCATTGAACTTCATAAGAGAATTTACCTCTACCACCTTAGGCGTTGGTGGTGTATTAAGCCCATGCATTTCTTCAATAGTAGGTAAAATTTTAACATCCTCAACTTTAATACTTTTTTCCTTCATAGATTTCTTTGCCTCTTGCATATCTTCGGGACTGAGATATAATATACCCCTCTTCTTCGGAGCGGGTTTAGGTAGTGGTTCAGGGATAGTCCAATCATCATAGTTTTTCAATATGTTATTCAATATTTCTTCAGCTTGAGAAATAGTTCGTTCCCTGAAAACACAACCAACACAACTATCTAGGAAGTCCCTAGAAGCATCGGTTAGTCCATTACAGAAGATATCAAGTATTTAATTTTTCTTAAGAGGATGAATAGGCAAAGCATGAAGTAAGTGGCATCCCCCAAGCTAGTGGGAGACTCCCTTCTTTAGTTTGAGCAAAGTTAAATATTTCCTGTAAGGCATCTTGTTTCATATGAGCAGGAAAATATTTTTTAGAGAAGTAATAAATCATATCCTGGGGACTACACACACAACCAGGAGCAAGAGTATGGTACCAAGCTTTAGCCTCACCCTTTAATGAGAAAGGAAATAATTTGAGAATAAAGTAATAATGAGTTTTCTCATCATGAGTAAAAAGGGTGGCTATGTCATTCAACTTAGTAAGATGCGCCACAACAGTTTCAGTTTCATAACCATGGAAAGGATCAGATTCAACCAAAGTAATCAACTCTGGGTCGACAGAGAATTCATAATCCTTATCATCAATAAAGGTAGGCGAAGTAGCAAACTTAGGATCACACTACATTCTAGCATTCAGAGATTTTTCTTTATACTTTTGTAATAATTTCTCTAGATCAACTCTATCATTGCAAGCAAGAATATCTCTAGTTGCTTCTTCACTCATAACATAACCTTCTGGTACCTGAGGCAATTCATATCTAGGAAGGCTAGTTTTAGCAGGTATTTTAGGAGTTTCAGTTTCAAGCTCATCATCAGATTCAACAACATCATGTTGTATAACTCTAGCAATTTGTTTATCAAGAAATTCACCAAGTGGCACATCATCATTATCAAGCAAGGTACTAGCACCATCATAAGCATCATTCATAGTAGAAGTAGCATCATCAATAACTTGCGACATATCAGAATTAATAGCATGTGGTGGTGTTGCAACTTTATTCATAACAGAAGGTGAATCTAAAGCAGAACTGGATGGCAGTTCCTTACCTCCCCTCGTCCTTGAGGAAAATATCTTAGTCTTTGGGTCCTTCAGATTCTTCATAGTGATAATATGATAATAATCCCAAGTGACTCAACAAATATAGCTATGCTCCCCGGCAACGGCGCCAGAAAAAGGTCTTGATAACCCACAAGTATAGGGGATCGCAACAGTCTTCGAGGATAGAGTATTCAACCCAATTTATAGATTTGACACAAGGGGAGCCAAAGAATATTTGAAGGTATTAGCAGCTGAGTTGTCAATTCAACCACACATGGAGATTAATTATCTGCAGCAAAGTGATCAGTAGCAAACTAGTTTGATAGTTTTGATAATAGTGACAGCAGCAATGGTAACAATAACAGTGATAGCAGCAGTTTGTAGCAAGTGTAACAGTGATGATAGCAGTAGTAACGCAGCAAGATCAATAGGGATAAATTCGTAGGCATTGGATCGGTGACTTGTTGGATGATATTCATCATGTGACAGCTATAACCTAGGGCGATACGACACTAGCTCCAGTTCATCGATATAATGTAGGCATGTATTCCGTAAATAGTCATACGTGCTTTATTAAAAGAACTTGCATGACATCTTTTGTCCTACCCTCCCGTGGCAGCGGGGTCCATGTTGGAAACTAAGGGATATTAAGGCCTCCTTTTAATAGAGAACCGGAACAAAGCATTAACACATAGTGAATACATGAACTCCTCAAACTACGGTCATCACCGAGAGTGGTCCCGGTTGGTGTCACTCCGAGGTCGGATCATAATCGTAGTAGGTGACTATAAGTTGCAAGATCGGATCTAAAACATGGATATAATGATGAATTCATAAACGGTTCAGATCTGAAATCATGGCACCCGGGCCCAAAGTGACAAGCATTAAGCATGGCAAAGTCATAGCAACATAATCTAAGAATATAGTGGATACTAGGGATCAAGCCCTAACAAAACTAGCTCGATTACATGATGAATCTCATCCAACTCCTCACTGACCAGCGAGCCTACGAAGGAATTACTCACTCCCGGTGGGGAGCATCATGGAATTGGCGATGGAGAAGGGTTGGTGATGACGAAGAACGAAGATCCCCCTCTCCGGAGCCCCAAACGGACTCCAAATCTGCCCTCCCGAGGAAGAACAGGGCTTGGCGGTGGCTCCGTCTCGTGGATCGCGATAATTCTTTCTCCCTTTATTTTTTCTGGAATAATGTGAATTTATAGTATCAGGGGGGTCGTTAGTGGGGCCACCAGGTGGGTACAACTCACCTGGGCGCGCCAGGAGAGGGGGCACACCCTGGTGGGTTGTGCCCACCCAGGGGCCCCGCTACGGTGGGTCTTGGCTCCAGAAATTCTTATTATGGTATGAAAAATCCTTGCAAAGTTTCGCTCCATTCCGAGAACTTTTATTTCTGCACAAAAACAACACCATGATAGTTCTGCTGAAAACAGTGTCAGTCCGGGGTTAGTTTCATTCAAATCATGCAAATTAGAGTCGAAAGCAAGAGAAAAAGCATGAGAAAAAGTAGATACGTTGGAGATGTATCAGCTGTTGCGCATAATTAGATGCAAGATTGATAAAACTAGGTCTAGCCGACAGGTTATGTTCATTAAACGATCTAGCAATAACATATGCATTATTTGCATCTACATAAGTGAATTGGGTATTCATATTACCTTTGTAGATTGCAAACCCTAGATGACGATATCTTCATAGCAAGAACGGGCTGCAGACCATTCAAAGCTTCGTCCCCAACGGAGTATCCAAAAAGTGTGTTCGCACACAAACACGTCACTGTGTACCTCCAACACCGAGGGTGATGCACCACAGCTCATGTCGAAGGAGGTCCGTCCGGAAGCGCGGTACGCAAGCAATCCGGTGGGCACTTTTGTGGACCCGAAACCCCACACGCCCGGGAGGGACCCCGTCAGGGCACACAACAGCTATGGGCTGCCCTAGGTCGACCTGATCGCCCCTAGGGCCTCGAGGTTCGCCACCCTGCAACAAGAAGAATGAACGAAGAACGAGAAGAAGAAAACAAGAGAGAAGATAAAATAAAGGTAAAAGATGATACATTGATTTGTCGATTATGCGTTGTTCAATCGGTCGTCACCTCTCATCTATTTATGATGCAGCTGGTCTTCCTGTCCAAGAAAAGGACTCCAAATCTCATTCAAATCCTTCCAAAATTAGCCAAACTTGGATTTGGTATATTTGAGATAGTAGTTCGGTTTTGTGTTTCTTAGTCCAAATACTATCTCGGATGAAGATTCGCCCAAAAGAAAATTTAACCATTTCAACGAGACGTACAACTTTCGTGTTGAACGTTTTTCGATATGAGGCCATCTTAAGGGCCGAATCGCTAGCGCGGCCCATCAGACATCGTGTCTGATTCCTCGTGCCATTTTTTGCCTCGTGATAGGGCTGCACTCTGATTGTTCTAACTTTTGCATATGAACTCGGATTGAGAAGATTTTTCTATGAAAATCAAGAATTTCAATGAGACGAAGAACTTTGCTATTGAAACGTTTTTCATCCGAGGCAATCTTATATGGGTTTTGTGCCATGCCAAAATCGGGTGTCAACACACCCCAAAAAGTAAAGATCTACTTATAAGGCGTGTTAAGTTGCTACGTGGTTCTAAAACCTTCGTACTATCCTGATGGGCGCTTTGAGGATACATTTTTTTCCTTAATGCTTCGGCATCTGGGCAGGGCATCCAACCCTGACTCAAACTTCTGAAGAAAGGGCTGATTTGGCGCGTTGCTAATGGCGAAAATATCCACATTTGGCGAGATAGGTGGCTACCGAGGGAGCATGGAGGGAACCTCATCACACCGCAGGGCACGTGCCAGCTGAGACAAGTGATAGATCTTCTTGATGAGAGCAGCGCATGGTGCCTGGACCTTCTTCGCTGACACATCCTCCCAGTCGCATTGGCGTCATCACACGCATCCGGGCTTGCCCCCGTGGCTTCGATGACACTCTCGCTTGGGCGCCAGAAAAGAACGACATCTTTACCGTTCGTTCGGCATACCTCCTAGCCATGGACGAGCGCGAGCGCCCATCGTCTTGTGCCACGATCAAGGCACCTAATGGTCGTCGCAGCATGTGGAAGATCATATGGGGGTGCCCTGCCCTCCTAAGGTACGCGTCTTTGCATGGCGTCTCATGACTAACTCTCTGGCCACTTGGTCCAACAAATCTTCTCATCACTTGGAACCATCTAATATATGATGTGGAATGGAATGCGGGGACGATGTCCATGCTATGTGTAGGTGCCCTTGTATGGTGGACCTATCGCATGCCATGGCATAGGATTGGCCGCTGCCACGTATCAGCTCTGTTCGCAACACATGGCCAGGGTGGCTGTTCGAGGTCCTGGAGCCGCTCACCGACACCTAACAAATGGCTATACAGATGACTATGTGGCGCTCATGGCATGTCCGAAATGTGATCACACATGTGAAGGAGGCGCCACCAACCGAGGCATCATGCATGAACATGCAGAGGTACATCACGTCCCTCCTTTGTATCCAACAGCATCCCAAAGGCGACCATGGGAAAGGAAAAATAGTGGTGCAGCTGTCGGTGCCCCATGTGGATGGAACACCGTTCAGCAAATCGGCTAGGAGGGGCGGGATGTCACGGCAACTGGACAGATGGGAGCCGCCTCCCGCCAACTGGCTGAAGCTCAACATCGATGGCTCTTACTCGGAGCATGCAAGGAATGTCGGCATCAGGATGGTCATGCGAGATGCGGAGGGCCATATCATTTTTTCATATTGCCGCCACATATTCACATGTAATAATCCACTAGCAGCTGAACTTGAAGCATGCAGAGAAGGGGTCACCCTTGCTATGGAGTGGAGCTCAACACCATTCATCCTCGAGACATACTGCTCAGAGGTTGCTGCTATGCTCACGCACAAGTCTACAGACCGGTCACCAGATGCAAGCCTCATTCATGAGATTAAAGTGAGTATTTATGGTGGAAGAGAAGTAAAGGTTAGAGCCATTAGGGGGGAGAATAATCAAGTTAGTAACGAGCTAGCTAGAATTGGATGTTCCTCTGTTAAAACAGTTGTTTGGCTGCGATCTGCACCTGGGGAAGTGAAGGTCATGGCCATTAGGAGGGAGACTAATCAAGTTAATAACAAGCTAGCTACAATAGGACGTGTCTATGTTAAAACAGCCGTTTGGCTGTGATCTGCACCCGAGGAGGTTGCAAACTTATGCTCCTCTGATCACCCTGATCCAAACTGATTAATAGAACGTCTTCCACCCCGCGGAAAAATTTGCTATGTGGTTAACGTTGAACATTTGAGCAGTTTCCCATAAATTAATCTAGAAATGGGATAGATAAATCCTGACTAATAGAATAAACATGACGATCAAATGAACAGTAGTAGTATGTGTAATAGACATGTAAGTGCATCCCCAAAAGACGATCCTTTAACCACCCGCATATGTCGGGACCGCGTGGTCCGAACGTGTTGTACCATCCAACACAGTCCTGTATAAGTCCGCGGGGCGGTCCAGACGCACTTTTTCCCGCAATCCGGAAACAAACGTGGGGGCTTTGCGGGCTCCCGGACAACACCCACGCTCGCTTCTGACCACCCTGGCCCACCGAAAAAACTCCTCCCTTGCCGCGTGCGTTCCCGCCCAGATCCAGCTGCCCGCATTCATGCCACTATAGAGCAGCCGCTCTGCATTGAAGCTAGCCCAGAGCAGACACGACCTCTCACTGGCTCCGCCATTGAAGCGGCATGCTAGCCGAGGGCGCCGCCTGCTGCACGCCCAGCTTAACATGCCTCCTTGCAACATTCAAACGTTCCATTAAACCCGCGCATGTACCAAGATATCTACTCCAGCCATGCGTCCATTCACAAGCGGGTCAGTATTAACCACAACGTCGGGCAAGCTCCTCCCGTAGGGCAGCTATTTAAAGGAGGCTAGACGCCGGGCAAGAATCACACCACTCTGCCGCTCCCCATCTCCTCCTTCCACCATTTTCTCCGCCCTTTCGATGGCACCCGATGAGCAGGAAGAGAAGTTCTCCAGCATAAAAGTCTGTTGGGTGCCTACCGAGCCCGCAGGATACAAGCTAGGAAACTCGCTGCGAGCGGCGGATCAAGGATTTCAGACTTTATCAGTTGATTATGAGAATTTGTCCAATGAATTTTTGAAAAGGAATCAAGACCTCAAACCATTGAAGGAATCCTATGATGATCTTAAGAAATAAAATGATTCTCTCTTTGGCGAACAAACTGATACGTTTCCTGATGGATTTGTGTCACCTTGCCAAAAAAATTTAGAGCATAGCAATGTTGATTCCACTGCCGATACATCTGCAACTGCTGAAAGAAATGCAACTATTGTTATTGTTGAAACTAAATCCTCCTCTAAGGAATATGTTGCAATTTCTGATGAGAATGCTAGGTTGAATAACTTGCTTGATACTGGAATGCTAAAGAGTCTCAAAGGGCACCAGACTCTTTGTGATGTGCTCAAGAAGTCGATTCTTCACATAAATCCTAGAAAGGAAGGTTTGGACTTCAAGAGAAAACTAAATGCTGATGGTACTTACTGGACCCCTGTATGATATCCTAGGACAAATTGGTCCTTGCCAATAGAAAAAAGCTCTCGAACCTGCATTACGATGTGGATATGACTGTCCCATTCCTGTTCATGATGATGTGTTGCTTGACTCTAACTACAAATTGTTAAAGCAATAGAATGGTAGTGTTTTTGCTCGGTATATTGGCACTAACTGCGGGACATGTTCTCCCAGGAAACAATTATGGGTTGGGAAATTCATCATTTGAAAAACTTCATGTTACTGCCAATCTTACCATGTAGGGAAATTATCTTCAAGGAAATGAAAATTCTTTGTAGTATGGTTCTGCTTACTCCTTGAAGAGAAATGTTTTTGCTCGGTATATTGGCACTAACTTCAAGATAGGTTCACCAAGAAGAAAATATGGGTTGAGACATTCATCATTTGAAAAACTTCGTGTTACTGCCAATCTAACCATGTAGGGAACTTATCTTTGAGGAAATAAAAATTCTACGCAGTATGGTGTTGCTTACTCCTTGAAGAGGAATGGATTAAATAATCTTCAGAAGGAGTACATGCATACTTCTTCAAATCATTGTGCATGTCTCTGGAAATAGATTCAATTCCTGTTCTTATGATTGTTCTCACACTTCACACATGAAAAATTCCAGAGTTTCTCGAAAGAGAATGATACCTGGTCGACCGAAAATATGGTGTTTGAACATGTGAGTGGTGAATACTAACTAATCTTTCTTGCAGGAAAAATGCCTCAGGGCGTCACATTTTGTATCTTATGCCACGAGATATAATTTTTGGTGGAGGGGAATTACTCTCTTTTTTGAAAGGAATTCATTCCTACCCCTGTCTACCTTCTGCTCATCTTCAGTTATTTGTTTGAGTCATTAGGTTTCCTTTTTTGTCTCCTAGTTTTCCCTCTTTTGCTTTGTTTCTTAGGATGTTCTTCTGTTCTGGATTTGGTGTTTCATCCAATGAACTTATCATTCATAGCTATCTGCTTTATTTTGATTGTTTATCTTGCCGAGAGATTCTGTTTCGTACCCTTTCCCCCTCTAGTCATTCTCGCCCAAATCTACGCTTCTAGTTGTGAGTACGCAATTTGTCAAAAATGCATTTCTCACTGACGTCCTTGGTCACAAGAAGTATGTCTCAAAATTAATCTATTTTGGTGAAAGCCCTCGAAAGGTTGGGCCTCCCGCTCAAGCCTAGAGAAACCACAGTGTTTGGTTGCCGCGTGACCATGATTTCCACTACTCGATCAGGTGTGTTGAATCTGAGAGTCCAGTTCATGCGAGCCGCCAATCTCCTCGGGCAGTTGTGTATTTCCCCTATAAATACCCTTGTCATCTTCCTCGGGCGGTTCTACACTTCAATCATTCCATCGTTTTCGCTCCACCTCAAACCCCCGAGCCCAAGCTTGAAGCAGATCCGATGAGCAACTCTGTCATGCAACTCGGGTAGAATGTCGCCACATTTTGTCACCGTTGACTTGGTAATCTTTCTCTTCGCGTTGCCATAGTCGTTCTCCGTCACCGGGAGTTAGGGTACGGAGATCCGAAGGGAGAGGAGCACGGAGGAGTTATGCATATATTAGGTCTAGGATTGAGTCTTGCCCCTGTGGCATTTGGCGCTATGCCCAGGTGGAGCGTGCCGACGCCCGGTGTTAGAAATATGCCCTAGAGGCAATAATATTTGTGTTATTATATTTGCATATTCATAGTTAAGAGTTTGTATTATATGCTATAACTACTATGATCATGGAATATGCAATTCAGTGGAAAACTCATATGCACGTGTGGAATGATAAACGGTAAATAAAAGGTTCCTAGTCTGGCCTCTAAGACTAGCTCAAGTGTTCTTCGTGATCACGTTTTATGTATCTTAGAATATCGTTAAGTGTAATGATAGTCCTAAAACAACATTGAGATTATGACGTTGGAAGAACGATCATATTGAATCGACCCAATCTTGTTTGTTATGAGTTGAGTTAATATCGTCTGCATTCAATTGTAATAACATGGAGTGTTAGCGTGTGATATTGCTCCTTACACCATGAGAGTATCATGGTGACTTCTTACCATACGATGGGCTTTGGGGTTTCTCAAATGTCACATGTAACACGGTCATCATAACGACAACTTACAGGTTCATCACAAAGTTTGACAAGTGATCAGAAAGCTCGAGAGTGGGATTTGCTCCTCCGACAATGGAGAGATATTCTTAGGGCCCTCTCGGTGTGATGGCACCAATCATCGTCTGGCCAGACACATGTGAGTTCGTCACGGGGATGCCGGAACACAATAACGAGAAAGAAGAACAAAACCGGTAATGAGGATTTCGGTATAGTGAGTATGGTGATGACTCAGGAGGATACTGATGCATCCCAGGTTTTGTGAAATATCGCAAAGAAAAGGTAACATCACATGATAACCAAAGGTTCACTAGAATATTATTTGTGTACTCACAGGGACCTATGGACGTCCATGGTAGCGCTGTCGGTCATTGCAGGAACAGTTTCGTCCATGTCTATGAGTTACCGAACCTACGGGGTCACAAGCTTAAGGCAATCACAATGTGCTGACTATTAGTAGGATGGGACTCATGAGAATATATTTGTGGAATTATTTCATGAATATTTGGAATAGTTCTGAGAGGATACGAAAGCATTTTGGGATCACCGGAAGGGTTTCGGTGAGTATCGGGTAATACTGGGTATTACAGATATATATTATATATATATATAGGTGGAAAAAGTTTCTGGAGATGTTAAAAAGTATATATATTGGTCTAGAAGTATTTAGAACATTTTATATTTAATTTAAATAACAATGGGCCTAAAAAGGCAGAGAGGTGGAAGGCAACTTGGGCCAAAGAGGCCCAAGTGGGAAAGTGCCTCCCTTCCCTAAGGAAGGGAGCCGAACAAAGGGGGGGCGAACTTTCCCTCCCCTTGTGGCACCCCTCCTCTCCCCTCCAACCTATATATACTAGAGGATTTCCACCCTTAGGACACATAAGTTTTGGAGCCTCCTCTAGTTCTTCTAGTTCTAGTTTTTGTTGGTCCTAGTTCACTAATTAGAGCTAGGCTAATCCTCTTGTCCTCATAAGTATAAGCCTAGTATGGTTCTAGTCTTATCGTGGAATTGTCACGGCAGATGTCCTAGCAAAAGGAATTAGTCGTAGGGACATCGCAACTAGGAAGCTTAAAGGGGTTAATCGGGACAAAGGACACGAGCGGTTTATACTAGTTTGGCCCCTTACGATGAAGGTAAAAGCCTACGTCTAGTTGTGCTGGAATTGCTGGGATTTCGATGACCAGGGAGCGAATCCGCTTTGCCTGGTTTCAAGTTGTTGTTTTCTTGCCCTAAGCCGCCGCCAGGTCGTCCCCTTATATACACGGGTGGACGCCTGGCAACCTACAGAGTCCCGGCCGGCTCATAAAACATGTCCGGCTCGGTGACTTCTTTGTATGCCTTTCTTTACAAGTCTTTCTTTACATACGGTGGTTTACAATATTGGGCTTTAAGCCGCCTCCGGGCTTAGGCCTTCTACAAGTCTTAATAAACCATCACCTTGAATATTACTGGGCTTCTTTTGTAACCCGCCATTGGGGTTGACCCGGCCCCTCCTGGGCGGGTCATACATGGTAGCTATATCCCCAACATTAGGCCCCAGGTTGATTTGAACTTTGTTCTTGTCAATCTTCAATACTTAGAAAAAAATCCATCTATTACTGTTTTGCGAAAGCCTTGTAACTCGCAATGACGTCATCTCCGGATTTTTCGGAAACCCACCACCACGTCATCTTTTAGCGGATCTTTATCTTTAATGCCTTCCCGAAAATCGAGGCGCCTGGGTAGCTGGATAACCATGTTTTGGTCTCCTCGTTTTTCGCGCCCACTTATCAGTCTTTCTCCTTATAAATAGGCACAACTGGCCTTTCTTCATTCTCCCCCTTCTCCATCGTCTTCTTCCTCTCTCGCAACCCTTCTGTCGCTCGAGCTCCGCCGCCGCCGCAGCGCTCATCGTCGTCCTCAAGCTCGGCCGCTGCATCACCCTGAGCTGTCCAGAGAAACGGCGACGACCCTCCGCAACAGATCCGCGTCCGTAAGTTCTTGCCTTCTCACACCTTTAGATCTGCATTAGGGTTTGCGAGTTCATCGGTGTTCTTCGCTGTTCATCACGGATCTTCTTGTAGTTCTTCCTCCATAGCCTCTTCTGATCAAAAAGGAACACCTAACTCGTGCGGTAGTTGTTTTGTGTCCATTTTTTATACCAGTAGATCCCTTTTTCCTGTACCGATGCCTCATTATAACTCACGAACTCATATGTACTAGATTTTTAGGTCTAGAATATTTTCGTTTTAGAACGGCCATTTGATCCAAAATAATAATGATATCCTGGTAAACTTGTTTGCGCCAACACTTAACCATTTTTTGTTTCTAGCATCCTTTGAATATCTTTAGTCATGGCGGCTTATGACTCCGGCTTTTCTTTATATGTCATTAGCCGTTCTTTAAGCCGCTATGATTCATCTATATCATGATCATGAACCTGTAACTTCCTCAAATAAATTGAACCGGCAAATTACTTTCTTTTCAGCTTCCCCTCTTTCATCATGCCGTCAAAAGCACCGACAGTCTGCAACTGGGTCCCCTCCACAGTAACTGAGGATAACTTAAAAGAGTTTGTCACCATTGGATTTTTTTCCAAAGGAAAACCTTATGCCTTATCGTGCTCCTGACCCGGACGAGGAACATCCTAATCCCAAAGACGGTGAAGTTATTGTCTTCACTGATCACATGAATCGGGGTTTTTCACCACCCGGCTCAAAGTTCTTCAGAGACGTTCTTCATTTTTTCAAACTTCACCCTCAAGATCTTGGACCCAATTCCATATCCAACATCTGCAATTTTCAAGTTCTCTGTGAGGTGTATCTTCAAGAAGAGCTGACTGTGGAACTCTTCAGAGAGTACTTTTATCTGAACCGCCCGGATGAGTGTACCAACGGCGCTAGCTTGGAACTCGGTCGAATCTCAATTCAGCGCCGACAGGGCGCTGTTTTTCCCTTAATAGTCTTACCGAGTCATCCCAAAGATTGGAATCAAACCTGGTTCTATTGCCAAGATATGTCTCCAGCCAATGAAAAACCACTGCCAGGTTATCGCGTGGAGCGTCTGGATTCCAAGTTTGTGCTCCTTGACAAACTTACTGCTGCTGAACGCAAGAAGCTTATTCCATCTATTAAAAGGATTAATGCCTTATTGGGGAATGGCTTAACCGGAGTTGACTTGATCCGTTGCTGGATCTCATGGCGGGTCATCCCTCTAAGCCGCCGATCCAAATTGATGTATGAGTATGGTGGAGGCCCAAATAACTCTCCGCGTCACAACTCTGCACAACTAACTGAAGAAGACATTGTTGCAATGTCAACCATCCTTGTGAACGGTAAATATGAGGACTGCAGTAAGGTTGGGCTAAACCCCTTCTGCAAACTTAACCCGGCACCAGAGGTAAAAAACCCTGACCTCTTTCTCTTTTTGTGTTTTCCTCAGTAGTTTTAAATACTTGCATGACCTTTTATCCTGTTTATTTGTTTACAGGCTAAATCCGACTTCTGGAAGGCCAAGTATGACCATGAAGCTGCCAAGAAGGCTAGAGCCGCGGCCATAGCCGCCAGGAAGATGACCCGGAGGTCCAAGAAGAAAAGGAGCACTGCTTCGGACCAGTTGAAGCTTGATGATGATACTGAGTCGGAGGTAGCCCTTGACTCCCTTGGCTAGTTTTTCAATAACCTTATTGACACTGACTATTGCCAGGACGACATGGGGGCCAGCCAAGCCATAGAAGAAGAGGTAACTATTTCCTCCGACCCAGCCCATTTTCCAAGACAGAAACTTCGACTGGTAACCCGGAAAGTAATGTTTTCCCACCCTTTGGCTTATTTGGACCCTCATTTTCTTTTGAAAAAACAACAACATGAGAGCCGCCGTCAGGCCCGGAATAATGACGACGGTGAACCGCCTTCCGTTTTACAGCAAACTCCTGGAAAATGCCAGAATGAGGTTCTTTCATCTTCATCTTTTGCTTTCATTAATGAATCTATTCCCTTGCCTCACTGAATTTATTTTACCTTTTGCAGGAGGTTTCTCGCTCTTCTGGCGACTCATCTCAGACTCAGTTTCCGGCTTTCAAAACTGCTCCTGCTAAGGAAAAATCAGCTTTCCTCTGTATCTTTAAAAACTGCATCCTTACACTAACTGTCTCATAAAACTTTTCTTAGAGGCCAAGCCAAATCCAAGAAGGCCAAGGTGATTAAGCCGTCAAAAGACCCGAAGGTTCCTACATATGAACCGGCCATGCCAACTCCTCCCTCTGAAACTGAAGCACCTGAAGACCCGACTATTCATACTCAATTGGATCCTCCTGAGTTGTCAGCCGATTAGATCACCCTTAATCCGACTATAACTGAACCATCTAGTTCAGATAACCCGCCAACAACTTCTGACACTGACGTGTTGATTACTGGTAGCCGATTTGTTGAACCGGGGACTCGCACTGTGTTAGCCCGGCACACTGCTAAGCAAGAAGCCTCGGAGAAGCAAAAACGTGCATTTTGATATTTCTCACTACACTCATCTGAATGCTAGTGACATACTTTCCGGCTATCTCAGTCATGTTCATTCCAGCCATGAGTCGGAAATTGAGATGGTCAAGCAATTGCAGCTAAAATATGAGGTATGTTCTCCGGTTCACTTATACTCTGCCAGCCCCAAGTCTTCAGATGATGAACCTGAATGATCTGTAGACTTTATGATATAGGTTGATACTTTGTCTCTAAGTCCCACAAAGTAGCGTAAACTTCACGTGTAGTCCCCAAGGGCCGGCTCAATTTATCATAAATGAACCGGTACTTAACTTCATAACTGTCCTTTACTAGTCCAATAAGTATTGCAACCCGGCTCAATCTTGAAAAACTTTCTGAATATCATGCATTAGCCCCCAAGTACCAAGTGTTGTTACTTTGTAAAACACTTGGGACTTGAAACATATAAGAGTCATAAAAAATTGCTTTGGCAGACATTAGCCCCCAAGTGTCAAGTGGTATTGCGGTGCAAAGTACTTGAGCCTTGAACCCTTATAACTTTTAGTTTAAGCCTTGACACACCTGTGTATGTTTTGTAGAACACCCTATCTAAATAGGGCTCCCAATTGACTGAGGTAAAGACCCGGCTAGCGGATCAGGAGGCAGAAATCAAGACTGCTGACTCTAAACTCCAATTGAGTCTTTCTGAGACGAAAATTTGAAAACCAGCTTGATTGCAAAAAAGAAATCATGGGCCGAAGAAAAGACGCTCCTGATACAACGTGCTGAAACAGCTGAGGCGGCTCTTGAGGAGGTTACTACAGAGCTCACCGGCTTAAAGAACCGGGTGTCTCAAATGGTCTCCGCCATCTTTGGTAAGTCATCTGTATTAATCACTTATACCTTCTTTTGACCCGGAATATAAGCCGTCTGCTAAGCCTTTATTTAAAAAACACTCACAGGTCCACGAAGCAAAAATCCGAGCCAAGATAGTGTGAACAAATTGAAGGCAGTGTATACCTTAGTAGAGCAATTGTATACTGGCGCTCAACGAGCACTTGCCACCATCTCCCCTGCCAACCAAGGACCCAACCGGTTGAGCGATGTCTTGAAGAAGTTATCAATCTTACCCGCCAGGTTTCAAGAAGTCAAACGATCCTATGCCAGAGCCGGAGCCCTGACTGCCCTGAGCCGCTCCAAAGCCTAGGTGCCAGATCTAGACACGGTGGATGTGGCTAAGGGGTACCCTACTATGAAAGAAGACGGGACTCCATTTGATCAAGATGACTTCATTGCCTGTGTGAGGGGAGTTCGACCTCAAGCTACCATTCTTGGAGATGAGGCCAGCATCAATTAATATCAGCCAGGTTTTGATATGGAGAATAAGAAGATGGCGACTCCCTCTTATAAGGTGATAGATCTTATCCCGCCGGTTCGTCAACACACTTTTGCTCCGGAAGTTGACCCGGCCGGCCTGATTGATGATGAGGCAGAGTTCATTGCTTTGAACAGCTTTGATTGGTCCAAGCCCAGCTTCCAATTAGTAGAAGGAGACGAACCGGTGAGGGGAGAGTCATAACCATCTTGTGGGCTCTCAAAGCCTTGTAATAGATTTAGCTTAAAAAACTGCATGTGTTGCTTATGCCATCGCACACAGAATGTTGCATATTACTCTTTGCCAACACATCTTTGATTATATCTGCAATGTTTTAACTTTGCTCCTAAAAATGAAAGAGTTGGCCCGACGGTTTAACACCGGACGGGTAAAAAACACCCGGTATATGTCTTTATTTGAAAAGATAAATAAGGCTGAAAAAACCTGTTCGTGAACAACACTGTCATACCTGTGTTTCTGGACTGCCGGTTTTCATGATCCGGATGAAGAGGTTGATGACCCAATCTTTTTGAGAAGTCAATGCTTCCATATAACTGATAACTATCATGCCTTTGGCGGCTTATTGTCAATTAATCAAGCCGGCTTAAATAAAAATTATACTGATAGTTTAAATTTGAGACAATAAAAAACCAGTAAGACAAAATGGCAGATTTCCAACAACATAAATTTGGGGGTTTCTAATTCAAATACGATCAGTAAACCAGACCAAAGGGGTTAAGCTAAGATTCGAATATGATCATATAGCCCCCAGTGGCCTTGGCGTTGCGCTGATCGAGAGGGTACCGACAACTATGTTCTCTTTGGTTCGAATATGACCTATGTTTGAACAGGAAGCCCCCAAATGACCTTGAGAGGTTTTTAACGACCCTGATTCGAATACGATCCAAGTCGGACCTAAAAAGGAGTTAAGCTATGATTCGGATACGATCAAGAAGCCCCCTAGTGAGTTTGGCTTTGAGTCAATCAAGAGGGTTACGGCAGCTATGTTCTCTTTGGTTCGAATACGACCTATGTTTGAACAGGAAGCCCCCAAGTGACCATGAGGTTTATAGCTAGATTCGAATACGATCATAAGCCATACCAAAAAGGTTAAGCTAGATTCAGATATGATCAGCCCCTTAATAGTCATGTAAATAACGAAAAAAGTAAAGATATATGATTTTTGAAGAGGAAAAAGGCAGAGGTCCTGCTTTATTACTTATCATAATATATACAACATCAAAGTATGTACATGACGAGAGCCGGTAGCTCAGGTGTAGTATGGCCGAAGCTGAGCAATGTTCCAAGGCCGGCGGGTCTCCTCCTCTGACTTACATGAATGTTTGTGCTCTCGAACGTCAATGAGGTAATATGACCCGTTGTTTAAATTCTTGCTGACCACAAAGGGCCCTTCCCAAGGCGGGGATAGTTTGTGTGCATCCGACAGATCCTGGATGAGCCAGAGCACCAGGTCACCTTCTTGAAAGGTCCTAGACTTAACCCGGCGGCTGTGATAACGGCGCATGTCCTGTTGATAAATTGCTGATCGAGCCGCCGCCAAGTCTCTCTCCTCATCTAACAAGTCAAGTGCATCCTGTCGGGCTTGTTCATTATTAGCTTCAACGTAAGCCGCCACGCGAGGCGAATCATGAGGATGTCACTAGGAAGCACTGCTTCCGCTCCATAAACCATAAAGAAATGTGTATAACCTATAGACCTGTTAGGAGTGGTGTTTATACTCCACAACACGGAGGGTAATTCCTCTACCCAACAACCCGGCGTCCGTTGTAAGGGAACCATAAGCCGGGGCTTGAGACCTTTTAAGATTTCCTGATTTGCCCTCTCAGCCTGACCATTAGATTGAGGGTGAGCTACGGAAGAAACATCAAGCCGGATATGCTCACGTTGCAAAACTCCTCCATAGCACCTTGGGGCAAATTAGTGCCATTGTCAGTGATAATGCTGTGTGGAAAATCAAAGCGAAAAATCACCTTTTTCATGAACTGAACCGCCGTGGCTGCATCACATTTACTCACTGGCTCTGCCTCAACCCATTTTGTAAATTTGTCAACTGCCACTAAAAGATGTGTCTTTTTATCCTTGGACCTTTTGAAAGGTCGAACCATGTCAAGCCCCCAAACTGCAACGGACAAGTGATTGGAATCATCCGCAACTCTTGAGCCGGTACATGCGCTCGTCATGCAAATTTTTGACATCCATCACACCTACTGACCAGATCCTCTGCATCAGCATGAGCCGTTAACCAGTAAAAACCATGACGAAAAGCTTTGGCCACAAGAGACTTTGACCCGGCGTGATGACCACAATCCCCTTCATGGATCTCACGAAGTATTTCTTGCCCTTCTTCAGGAGAAACACAACACTGAAATGCTCCAGTGACGCTGCGATTGTACAACTCTCCGTCAGAAATTGTCATTGACTTGGACCGCCGGGTTATCTGTCGGGCCAGAGTTTCGTCCTCTAGTAACTCGCCCCGGGTCATGTAAGCCAGGAACGGTACTGTCCAATCTGGAATAACACGAATAGCCGCCACTAACTATGCCTCCGGGTCAGGAATGGCCAAATCTTCCTCTGTAGGCAACTTAACAGACGGGTTATGTAAAACATCCAAAAAGGTGTTAGGTGGTACCGTCTTACGCTGAGATCCCAACCGGCTTAAGGCATCGGCCGCTTCGTTCTTTCTGCAGTCAATGTGTTCCACTTGATAACCCTTAAAATGCCCAGCAACAGCGTTGACCTCGCGGCAATAAGCCGCCATGAGAGGACCCTTGGAATCCCACTTGCCTGACACCTGTTGAGCCACAAAATCTGAATCGCCAAGGCACCGGACCCAGCTCAGACTCATATCTTTAGCCATTCGAAGACCATGGAGCAAGGCTTCATATTCTGCTGTGTTGTTAGTACAGGGAAACATCAATCACAACACATAACAAAACTTGTCCCCTCAAGGAGAAGTTAAAACAACTCCAGTCCCCGAGCCTTCCAACTGTCTGGACCCATCAAAATGAATCGTCCAATATGTGTTGTCTGGTTTCTCCTCTCGCATCTGCAACTCTGTCCAGTCATTAATGAAGTCAACAAGCGCTTGAGATTTGATTGCAGTACGTGGAATATACTTCAAACCATGAGACCCAAGTTCAATAGCCCACTTGGCGACTCGTCCTGTGGCTTCTCTATTTTGAATGATGTCTCCTATAGGAGCAGAGCTAACCACAGTGACTGGGTGACCTTGAAAGTAATGTTTAAGCTTCCGTCTTGCCATGAACACCCCATAAACGAGCTTCTGCCAGTGTGGATATCTTTGTTTAGATTCAATGAGCACCTCACTGATGTAGTAAACCGGCCGTTGGACCAGATGTTCCCTGCCAACCTCCTTGCGCTCCACGACAATGGCCACGCTGACCGCACGTGAGTTAGCAGCTACATATAACAACAACGGCTCTTTCTCAACCGGAGCAGCAAGAACCGGTGGCTCAGCGAGCTGTTTCTTCAGACCCTCAAAAGCAGAGTTAGCAGCATCACTCCAGACAAAGTCATCTGCCTTTTTCATCATTTGATACAAAGGCATCGCCTTCTCCCCTAACCGGCTTATGAACCGGCTTAAGGCAGCGACGCGACCCGCCAAACGCTAAACGTCATTGATGCACACCAGTTTGGCCAGAGATGTAATCGCCTTAATTTTCTCCGGATTAGCCTCAATACCTCTGTTAGACACCAAAAACCCAAAAGTTTGCCAGCTGGGACTCCAAAAACACATTTGGACGGGTTAAGCTTCATCTTATAGACCCGGAGATTATCATAGGTTTCCTTCAGATCAGTTACCAAGGTTTCCTTCTCTCTGGATTTTACTACTATGTCATCCACATAAGCATGAACGTTATGCCCAATCTGATTGTGAAGACAATTCTATACACATCGTTGATAAGTCGCTTGGGCACTTTTCAGTCCAAAAGGCATAGACACATAGCGAAGGCTCCAAACGGAGTGATGAAAGCCGTCTTCTCCTGGTCTTTAACTGCCATCTTGATCTGATGATAACCTGAATATGCATCCAAAAAACTCAAACGCTCACAACCCGCCGTAGCATCAATGATCTGATCAATACGAGGGAGAACAAAAGGATTGCCCGGACAGGCCTTGTTCAAATCGGTGTAATCCACACACATTCGCCAGGTGACATTCTTCTTGAGTACAAGCACCGGGTTAGCCAACCACTCTGGGTGAAAAACTTCAACAATGAACCCGGGCGCCAAGAGCGGGGCCACCTTTTCTCCAATGGCCTTGTGCCTTTCCTCGTTAAACCGTCGAAGAAACTGCCTGACCGGCTTAAACTTTGGATCAATATTAAGAGTGTGCTCAGCGAGTTCTCTCGGGACACCCAGCATGTCAGAAGGTTTCCATGCAAAGATGTCCCGGTTCTCACGAATGAACTCGATGAGCGCACTTTCCTATTTTGGATCCAAGTTGGCACTGATGATGAACTGTTTGGATGAGTCGCCAGGCACAAAGTCAACCATCTTGGTGTCATCCGCTGACTTGAATTTCAACACCGGTTCATGCTCCGCAGTTGGCTTCTTCAAAGACGTCATGTCTGCCGGGTCAACATTATCTTTATAAAACTTTAACTCCTCTGTCGCACAAACAGACTCAGCATAAGCGGCATCACCTTCTTCACATTCCAGGGCTATTTTCCGGCTTCCATGTACTATGATGGTACCTTTATTACCCGACATCTTGAGCTGCAGATACACATAACACGACCGAGCCATGAACTTGGCATAAGCCGGCCGTCCAAACAGAGCATGATATGGGCTTTTGATCTTAACCACCTCAAAAGTTAACTTCTCAGCCCTGGAATCATACTCATCCCCAAATGCTACTTCCAGTTCAATCTTACCAACTGGGTATGCCGACTTACCAGGCACAACGCCATGAAAAACAATGTTGGATTGTTTAAGACTCTTATCAGTCAACCCCATCCAATGAAACGTCTCATAATAGAGGATGTTGATGCTACTGCCTCCGTCCATGAGCATCTTAGTGAATTTATATCCACCAACCTCAGGTGCCACCACCAAGGCCAAGTGACCCGGATTATCAACCCGGGGAGGGTGATCTTCCCTACTCCACACAATAGGTTGTTCTGACCACCTCAAATAATGTGGAATCGCCGGCTCAACGGCATTGACAGCCCTCTTATGAAGCTTTTGGTCCCTCTTGCATAAACTAGTGGTAGATACATGGTACTGCCCACTATTCAACTATTTTGGGTTACTCTGATACTCGGACTGTTGCTGCTGTTGTTGCTGATTACTTTGGCCGGGTTGCTGATTATAACCACCCTGGTTACCCGGATGGCCCTGACCGTGAAAATCGCCTCCGCCTGAACCGGCGCCCGGGCCAGGAAAGCCGCCTCCGCCTGAACCGCCGCCAGGTCCGTGGCTAGCATAAAACATGTTGGAATTTTTAAATGCCTTCATGATCATACAGTCCTTCCACAGATGGGTAGTTGGCTTCTCCCGGGTGTTGTGTCTTGGACAAGGTTCATTCAGTAGTTGCTCGAGGCTGGGACCTGACCCGCCTGACCGAGGAGGTGGCCTACCCTTGCGCCGTTGGTTGTTGCCCTGTGCATTGGTGTTACCCACAAACTCGTCAGCCTTATGTTTAATACCTCCTTGATTCGCCGGGTTATGCTGATGACCTTTGTTGTTGCCATTCTTTTTTCCCTTCCCTGTGTTCTCTTCATCCGACGCGGGATCCTTGGTACTGTCAGAATCAACATATTTGACCAGGGCCACCATCAACTGGCCCATGTCATTACAATAACGCTTGAGCCGCCCCAGCTTCTGTTTTAGAGGTTCAAAACGGCATTTTTTTTCTCCAACATTAAGACCGCAGAGCCGGCATCCATCTTATCAGATGAATGTATTATATCCTTGACTCGGCGCACCCAATGGGTTGTGGACTCACCTTCCTCTTGCTTACAATTAGTCAGGTCCACGATTGACATAGGTTGTTTACATGTGTCCTTGAAGTTCTGAATGAACCGGGATTTTAACTCTGCCCATGAGCCGATGGAATTGGGTGGCAACCCTTTCAACCAAGTGCGAGTTTTTCCATCCAACATCATAGTGAAATACTTAGCCATCGCTGCATCGCTGACCTCCAATACCTCCATGGCCATCTCATAACTTTCAATCCATGCCCCAAGCTGCAAGTCGGCCGTGAAATTAGGCACCTTACGAGGCCCTTTAAAGTCCTTGGGCAAGCGCTCATTACTTAGAGCCGGCACCAAGCAAGGGACACCTGTTGTTCTTGTGGCCACTCCTGCCTCAACAGAGGTTGCCGGATAAACCGGAAAAGCCTGATGAGCCGCCTGCTCAGCTTCTAGTTGAACCGCCCACTTAGCCTCTTGACGGATTCTCTCCTGATCCGCCAAGTTAAGGGCTCCACAGTGTGCCGGCTCATGCCTGCGTAGTTCGTTACGGCGTTGGGCATTGCTCGACATAGCGGCTGAGTCCATATGGCTGCTATAGCTCGGGCTTCGGCTTAGGCGAGGGGTTGAATGGATTCTGTCCCGACTGTAAGAGTACGCATCCTACTGCGCCAGAGCCGTCTGAAGAAGTTCTCTCACCCTTTGTGTTTCAATCGCTGTCGGAGAGTCGCCTTCCATCGGGAGAGCCGCCAAACGAGCCGACGCGGCGATGAGATTCTCCAAAGGGTTAGAAAAGTGACCCGGTGGTATTGGTGTGTCATGAGGCGGAGCAGTATTCATACGGGGTGGCTCCATGGCCCGTGGTTGAACCGGCGCCCCAGCCCTGGGTGTCGTGGTCCGGTTTGCCTCTGGCAGGTTACTTGGATCGGCCCCGGGGGTGTGGAAGAGATTCCTAGGGTCGTAAGTCAGAGGCAGACATGACTAAGTTTTCTGATGCCTTCTCCCCATGACCTCGTTTGACACGTTCATATCCACCGAGAGCCGGAAAGTCTCCGCTTGAAGCTGCTGAGCACGAGCATCCAAAGCCGCCTGCTCGACAGCCATCCTGACCTCTTCTGCTACTAAATTTGCCTTGGCCTGTGCCATCTCTTCGCGTAGTCGTGCCACCTCCGCGTCATGCTGAGCCTTATCCGCCGGCTCCACTACAGCGGCCAACAGAGCCGTCAACTTATCCATGAGGTCCATTAGCAGTTGAGCCGGGGGGGTGCAGGGTCTCCTGACCCGGCTGCTGTTGACCCGATGGTTATTGCTGCCACAGCCGTAGAGTTCTGCCCGGGTTGAGTGCCAGCCATGAAAACTCCGGCTCGATTCGGCGGCTCAGAGACGTCCGGAATACTGCTGCCATCGGAACAGCCCCCAAGCACGCCATCTTGTAGCTGATGCAAAGAATCTGTCTCGTCTGAGGACGACTCACCGTCAGAACAGATGGTTGTCTCACCGCCATCCACTGATTCTTCAGAGAACTCACCTCCATGGATGCAACCCACGAAGGCATGTCTTACGGCAGGTTGAGCCCGGGCGGATCTCGCGCACTGAGCCGTCTCGATGAGGTTGGTGCAGACGTCCGGCTCCGGGCCCGACTCACCGATCCAGCCGATGAAGACATGGATTCCGCCAAAGGGGACCTGGTACCCGTACTCAATTGAGCCGGCCTCGGGGCCCCAGCCTTTGTCGTTGATGTAGAGCTTGCCGCGACGACTCTTGGTCATCCGGCCCACAGTGTATCCCTTGAGCCCTTCGAAGTTGCCCTTCAAGAACTCAAATCCACCGTGCGCTGGCCCCACGGTGGGCGCCAACTGTCGTGGAATTGTCACGACAGATTTCCTTACAAAAGGACTTAGTCGTAGGGCCATCGCAGCTAGGAAGCTTAAAGGGGTTAATCGGGAAAAAGGACACGAGTGGTTTATACTAGTTCGGCCCCTTACGATGAAGGTAGAAGCCTACGTCTAGTTGTGCTGGAATTGCTGGGATTTCGATGACCAGGGAGAGAATCCGCTTTGCCTGGCTTCAATTTGTTGTTTTCTTGCCCTAAGCCGCCGACGGGTCGTCCCCTTATATACATGGGTTGACGCCTGGCGGCCTACAGAGTCCCGGCCAGCTCATAAAATGTGTACGGCTCGGTGACTTCTTTATATGCCTTTCTTTACAAGTCTTTCTTTACATACGGCGGTTTACAATATTGGGCTTTAAGCCGCCTCTAGGCTTAGGCCTTCTACAAGTCTTAATAAACCATCACCTTGAATATTATTGGGCTTCTTTTGTAACCCGTCATTGGGGTTGACCCGGCCCCTCCTGGGCGGGTCATACCTGGTAGCTATATCCCCAACAAGTCTCCTCCCTTTAATTCTCCGACGATGATTAACTCTGGACGGCGAAACGCTGCCGGATCGTGAAGACTGCACGCTTGCAACCAAGTAGAGAGGACGTGCTTTCGGTCTCCGGTTCGAGGGGCTGTTTGTGGGCGGTACAAGGGATCGTTCATCGATGGTTTGAGGGACTCCAAGTACGATTTACAACGACATGTTCTTCTTTCACTGCAACTTGGTGACGGTAACGACCGTGATCTCAACCCATTATGCATCTTCATATTGATCTTGGGTGATCGTAGGTGCGGAAATTTTGTTTTCTCCTACATTTCCCAACAGTTGCATCATGAGCAGTTTTATGTGTAGATGCAGGTTACGATCTAGATCACATGTGATTGTGAGGGTTGATCTTATTGCTATGCTTCCCTCGAGTGTTGCTTTGGTTTAATTCATCGACAGCATGGTGTCGCTATGTTACAAGGTTCTGATAATAGATCGGCTCTGGCCGTCGACGATCTGCTAATGAGTTTATGTATATCATGTGGTATAGCCTTCATCATGATAATGAGTTTATGTATGATATGATTATATGTTGTAATGTTAAGTGGCCTGCGCGTCACGACATGATGGCTGGAGACACGAGAATGCCACATTAATGTAAAATTCATAGATATAGCCTACATGTTATAGGTAACGATGGCAACCGTACACAGAGGACCCCGAAGAGGAGAAGGTGTATTTGGTGCGGGATGAGGAGCTATAATTTCATGCCACGGCAGAATTTATGAATTTGGTGCCATGACAGTGTTGAAATGGTCGGCACGACAAAATTTTCTGAAATTGCCGCCACTGCAACGTTTTTTAAACCATTGCCATGGAAATGAAATATTAGCCGTCACGATGCTTCAGCAGAAGGTTGAAGGTGATCATGGAGGATTCCCAAGGCCCAGGGCTATACCATATCATGCTTTATGAATTGCTTGAGATGTTTATCCCTTTGTTGTTTGCACCCATTGATTGTGCCGTATTCAATTATAAGGGCGATCTCTCACAGTAAGTATCAAGTTAAAAGGTGCTCTTCCTAGTGTTGCAACCGTCTATAACATGTAGCGTTACGGAGTGCGTCATGTCCACATGAGTACAAACGGGGCGTGAGGTGTAAGAAAAGCGAGGTCAGACCGAGCAAGCAGATAACACTCGGTTGTCTTGAAGTTCTTGCTGAATCATTCTGAGCTCGGAGCACAAAACATCGAAAGATGAACAAGAGTCATATGGAGATATGATCGACAATAGTTTGCCTAGCGGTCAAAATTCCCGTCATCAGTGATGTCCAAGGTTGTCAGAATCATGATTTTGAATCGAATCGGAGCTCTGATGGTAGTATCACAAATAGTAGAATCTTCACTATTAGGATCGTAAAAATGTAGATTATATGAACTAAAATCGTAGAATTAGAGGGGTTAGTTTGGATCGTAAAGTCGTAGAATCGTATAACAGAATCGTGATTCCGACAACCTTGGTGATGTCCACATCAATGACTACGAACTACATTAGGATCTTGAATCACTCACTATCAATTATGAGGGATATTGATTTGAGTGGGAGCGCATTTATGTATTAGTTAAGTTTAATCACTAGTGCAAATTAATTATGAAGGATATTTATGTGTAGTTTGCATTATAGTTGTAGAACTATGGCTGACGGTTCCACATTTTTGTTGAAATTGATTGACTGTTATTTATCTGGTTGAATCTTTATGATTGAGAGGATCGTCCTCTAAGAAGTGCCAAGAAGGATTTTCTTTCCTACTGCATGCTTGCAATGTTCTCCTGCTAATGCTATGGATGACAACGTAGCTTCAAGCGACATCAAATGGAATTTCTGGCACCGTTGCCAGGGAGGATCTTCAACATATACCAGGTTCCTAATCACAAATCTCATCTCCTTGCAATTTACATTATTTGCCATTTGCCTCTTGTTTTCCTCTCCCCCACTTCACAAAAAATTGTCGTTTTATTCGCCTCTCTTTTTCTGTTTGCCGTTTTCTTGCCGGATCTGTCTTTGTGTGCAACCTTGTTTGCCATTATTATCATTATGGATAGTTCTTCCTCTATTGCTTGCACTCCTGAGAATGAAGTTCTCAACTTTAAACAAAGGGGAGGAGGAAATTTAAAAGATGCTTGGTATAGGATTTGCAATGCTCATAATAGATCTACCCGTAAGCAATCCACTGTTGTTCTTCTTCGATGCTTGGTATACGATTACCGATGGAAATTTCCTGATGTGTCCCTCTCTTGATGCTTTCAATGCTATGGGAAATTTAGTGGGATCACCACCTCTCATGATTAATGAAACAACTTTGACTCTTGAGTATGTTATGGAAAGACTAGATGCTATTGAGAAGAAAATGCTCACCGAAGATAATATGGAAATTATAGATAAAAAGATGCATAATTTTGCCACTAATATTGGTCAAAACCGGGAGATATTCTTAAGTTGTTAAAAGATAAGGGTACCATAATCCATGAAAGAATAGAAGAAACTACGTCTTGGATTGATAAATTAGAAGAAATCTTTAGTAATCTAAGCACGGCTTTTGCTTCCGCTAAAACTATCGAGAAAACTCCCATAAAGAGTGGTAGATCCAAGAACAAGGGTGCAACTAATAGTAATAGTAATAAAGGAGATCTTAAGATGATTAGTATTCACCCGGATTTTGTTGAAGTGATAAGAGATCCCTTTTGCAAGAATGAAATCTTCAAATTTACTCCTAGGAGTATTGCTATTGAAAGTATTTATGCTAAATCTCTAAAGGATTCTAAGTGTTTGATTGAAGAGTTGGATCAAGATGACAAAACATAGATCCTTGCTTTATGCCTAGCTAAGGGCGTAAAACTATAGCGCTTGTTGGGAGGCAACTCATTGAATAAATTTTATTTTTGCTTTTTTGTTTTTCTATTCTTGAGTGTTAGCACAATTATGCTACTGTCATGATTGTGTTTTTTGTGTTTTAATTAGTGTTTGTGCGAAGTAAAGCCTTTAGGACCTTCTTGGGTGATAGTTGTTTGATTTTGCTGAAAAAACAGAAAGTTTTGCGCTCACAAAAACAATTATCATTTTTTACCAGAGAGCGATAAAATATCCATTCCAATTACAGTAGAGCAATATACAAAATTTTTAGGCGGTCCTAATTTTTCAGAATTTTTCGAGTTACATAAGTATTTGAAATAGTCAGATTACTACAAACTGTTCTGTTTTGACAGATTCTGTTTTCTTTGTGTTGTGTGCTTATTTTGATGGCTCTATGGTTTTTTTTGATGAGTTTTTGCCATAGAAAAGTTGGAATACAGTATATACAATGCAAAAAAATATGAATAGGTTTGATACAACACTTCTAGTAGTGATCTATTTTTCTTACACTAACGGATCTCACGAAGGTTTTGTTGAGTTTTTTGTGATTGATGTTTTCAAGGTTTGGGTTATCTTACGATGGATGAAGGAAGGATAGAATCCCAAGATATTATCCAAAAATGAGCAACCAACTAAGCTTGGGGATGCCCCTGAGTGGCATCCCTGCTTTCTTCCAACGACTATCGGTATTTTACTTGAAGCTATATTTTTAGTCATCACATGATATGTGTTTTGCTTGGAGCGTCTTGTATGATATGAGTCTTTGCTTGTTTTATTTTGTGTTTTAAGTCATCAATCCTTGCTGGACACACTTATTTGGGAGAGCCAAAATTATGTCATGACTTGTGAGAATTACTCTCTATGCTTCACTTAAATTTTTATGAGCTATGGACTTGCTCTAGTGCTTCGCTTATATCTTTTTTAGCACGGTGTGCTTTGTATTTTTTGAAGAAATGCTCTCTTGATTCACTTAGATTTATTTTAGAGTTAGTAAAATTTTCAAGAAATTCTCTCCTGCTTCACTTAAATTAATTTGAGAGAAATAAAAATTATGCTCATGATCTTCACTTATATTTGTTTGAGCTTATGAAAAGCAACACATGAAAATTAGTCCCAAAGTGATAGATATCCAAGAAGGATATAATAAAAACTTTCATGAAGATCATTGGACAAAATAAACTTGATTCTTTGTAATAGTTTTGAGATATGATGATGTGATATGTGAGTCATCTTGATTAGTAATTATGCTTTAGTAAGAATATTGGTGTTAAGGTTTGTGATTCGCTATGCAAGTACGAAAGTCAATAGTCATGCAATGAAATTATATCCTACTTGTGGTGCATAATTCCGTGTTATTTATGCTTAATGCTTGCTTATGAGATTATCCGTTTCTTGGTTGGTCGCTTCTCGATCTTTTGCTAGCCTTCATTTTGCACCAAGTATGATCACTACTTGTGCATCCAAAAACCTTTAAACCAGTGTTGCCACATAAGTCCACTATACCTACCTATATGCGGTATTCTTTTGCCGTTCTAAGAAAATTTTCCTGTGCCATCTCTAATTTTCAAAAATAAACTTCTCTTTTGTGTGTTCATTTCGCTCGTGGAGCAGTGAGGGGTGGCTAATATTTTTCATGCTAGATGTGTTGTTCTCAAGATGAGTGTTTATTCACTTGTCATTGCACGAGATTAAGTCAAAGGTATTAGGGATGCCCAGTCCCTAAATGCAAAAAAATGAATTTACTTTATGTTGTCAAATAATAAATTCCTTGGAAAGTGTTGGTATGGAGGGCACCCGTGGATACAGTTAGCCATGGAAAGTGAAAGTATGGTGGAAAAAGGAATAAACTTTATTTTCTGTTCGGCAACCACCTATGATATATCTATGCATGGAAAGTATTGGGAACTCTAAGTCGTTTTCATTGGTGGGATGGATACACCTCCAAAATGTTTTTATCTCTAAGTTTTTTTTTCTTTGAGCTCTGGCACCTCTTCAAATCCCTACTTCCCTTTGCGAAGGGCCTTTCTTTTCCTTTATGAAATTTTTATTTTTGAATTTGAGTCTCCATCTTCTCTTATAAAAGCACCAACTAGGAGGCAATATGATCATACTTAAGTATTCGAATGTGTTTCATGAATGGATCAATGGTTGAGCATGATGGGCTAGGGATAACTTATTTCAGTGTTGATATTTTGAAAGACATGGTTGCTTGTTGATATGCTTGAGTATCTAAATTATTATGTCAAAACTATACTATTGCTTTGAATCACATAAATGTCCAATTTTCCATGCTATAAAGAAAAGAATATGATATGACATGATAGGCAACATTCCACATCAAAAATTCTGTTTTTATCACTTCCATACTCGAGGACGAGTAGGAGTTAAGCTTGGGGATGCTGATACGTCTCCAACGTATCTATAATTTTTGGTTGTTCAATGCTATTATATTATCAATCTTGGATGTTTAATAATCATTTTATAGCCATTTTATATCATTTTGTGGTACTAACCTATTGACATAGTGCCAAGTGCCAGAAAATCAATATCAGACGGAGTCCAAATGCCATGAAACTTTACGGAGAATTTTTATGGGCTAGAAGGAACACAACGGGCCCTGGCTGCGCCTGGGGGGGTGTCCCGAGGGGGGCACAACCCACCAGGGCGCGCCAGGAGGCCCAGGCGCGCGCTGGTGGGTTTTGCCCACCTCGGGTGCCCCCGGACCACCTATTTTATCTATAAATACTGAAATATTCCCAAAACCCTAGGAGAGTCGATGAAATATTGATCCAGCTGCTGCAGAGTCCAGAACCACCAGATCAAATCTAGACACCATCTCGGATGGGGTTCACCACCTCCATTGGTGCCTCTCCGATGATGCCTGAGTAGTTCTTTGTAGACCTTTGGTTCCGTAGTTAGTAGCTAGATGGCTTCATCTCTCTCTCTCTCTCTCTCTTGATTCTCAATACAATGGTCTCTTGGAGATCCATATGATGTAACTCTTTTGCGATGTGTTTGTTGGGATCGATGAACTTTGAGTTTATGATCAGATCTATCCTTTTATATCCATGAAAGTATTTGAGTTTCTTTGATCTCTTTTATGCATGATTAGTTATAGCCTCGTATTTCTTCTCCATCATTTGGGTTTTGTTTGGCCAACTTGATCTATTTATCTTGCAATGGGAAGAGGTGCTTTGTAGTGGGTTTGATCTTACGGTGCTTGATCCCAATGACAGAAAGGGAAACGACACGTATGTATCATTGCTACTAAGGATAAAACGATGGGGTCTATCTCTACATAGATAGATCTTGTCTACATCATGTCATCGTTCTTATTGCATTACTCCATTTTTTCATGAACTTAATACACTAGATGCACGCTGGATAGCGGTCGATGTGTGGAGTAATAGTAGTAGATGCAGGCAGGAGTCGGTCTACTAATCTTGGACATGATGCCTATATAATGATCATTGCCTGGATATTGTCATGATTATTTGAAGTTCTATCAATTGCCCAACAGTAATTTGTTTACCCACTGTTTGCTATTTTTCTCGAGAGAAGCCACTAGTGAAACCTACGGCCCCCGGGTCTTCTTTCTCATATATTTGCTTTTGCGATCTATTTTTATTTTCTTTTATTTTTTAGATCTATTAATCCAAAAACCCCAAAATACTTTGCTGCTCTTTATTTTATTTGCGATCTATTTATCCAATCTATTACAACCTTTTTACCGTCACGCACCAATTTCTGGCACCGTTACCCGAAAGGGATTGACAACACCTTTAACACGTCGGGTTGGGAGGATTTGTTATCTGTGTGCAGGGGCTATTTACATTGTTTTGCTTGGTTCTCCTACTGGTTCGATAACCTTGGTTTCATATCTAAGGGAAATACCTACAGCCGATGTGCTGCATCATCCCTTCCTCCTTGGGGAAATACCGACGTAGCTTCAAGCGACATGAATAGCCATAATGGTAAAGCAAGCAAACGAGCGAACAAAAATATTTTTGTGTTTTTGTATTTTTATGAGAAGTTGGGGAGATGAAAACGAAAGGCAAAGGCAAATAAAAAGTACATCTAGTAGATGATAGTTTGTGTATAGGTACTTGATAGGTTTTCATGACGTCTCCCTGGGAACGACGCCGGAAATTCTTCCTACGACTTGTGAGTTGTGTTGGGATTTTACCCGAAGAGGAGGGGAGATGCAGCATAGTAGAGATAAGTATTTCCTCGATGAAAAGCAAGGTTTATTGAACCAATAGGAGAATCACGCAAAGCCTCGTGAACAGCACATGCACACACAAAAGCAAATACTTGCACCCAACGTGGGCAATAGGGTTGTCAATCCCCTTGAGGTCCTTATTTGCAAGGATCAAATCTTGTATAGGTAGATGGATAATTGCAAAACAAAATAAATGAAATAAAATTGCAGCAAAGAAATTTTGGTTTTATAATATGATTAAGGTAGACCAGGGGGGCGTAGTTTTCACTAGAGGCTTCTCTCTCGAACATATAGCAAATGGTTGTGAAAAAATTACTGTTGGGCAATTGATAGAAAAGCGCATAGTTATGACGATATCCAAAGCAGCGATCATGTATATAGGCATCACATCCGAGACAAGTAGACCGATTCCTGCCTGCATCTACTACTATTACTCCACCAATCGACCGCTATCCAGCATGCATCTATGGTATGGAGTTCATGAAAAATGGAGTAACGCCTTAAGCAAGATGACATGATGTAGACAAAGTAAACCCAATCAATATGAATAAACCCAATTGTTTTACCCTTAAGGGCAACAATACAAATACGTGTCTTATCCCCTTCTGTCACTGGGATATAGAGCATTACAACATTGAACCCATCACAAAGCACCCTCTCCAACTGAACATAAATCAATCTAGTTGGCAAAACCAAATGGATAGATCAGAGAGAAATACAAAGCAATAACTATCATGCATAATAAAGTTCAGAAAAGACTCAATTACTTGTCATGAATATTTAGATCATACACCCATATTTCGTCAGATCCCAACAAACACACCACAAAAGAAGATTACATCATATAGAACTCCAAGAACACTGAGAACATTGTAGTGAAGATCAAAGAGAGAGAAGAAGCCATCTAGCTACTAGCTATGGACCCGTAGGTCTGTGGTGAACTACTCACGCATCATCGAAAGGAAACAAGGATGATGTAGAATCCCTCCGTAATCGATTCCTCTCCTGGCAGAGTACCAAAAAAGGCCTCCAGATGGGATCGCGGAAGAACAGAAGCTTGTGGCAGAGAAAAAGTGTTTCGGGTGGATCTCTGTTGGTTTGGGAATATTTGGGAATTTATAGAAGTGGAATTAGGTCAAACGAAGCTGCATGGGGCCCACTAGTACATCGAGCTCCTAAACAAATGGTTACTAACCCCTTTCCGCGACGGCATTTGGAACCGTCGCCAAGTGAGTGTGGGCGATAGGGGGGTCCTTCCCACACGACCCAGAAACCGTCGGGGATATGCCCTACTGGCGTGCACGCTCGCCAAAATGAGACCGTGTGCGACCGGCGAGCACTCAAATACGGAAATACGTACAGTAGAGATAGAAAATACAATTATACGGTGAAATTGTTTCCGGTCGCAAGTACACCCCACACACTCAGTCCCCGCCAAACGTTTCCATTCGTATGTACATCCCACACAGTCGCTCCAAGGAAAACGTTTCCGTTCATAGGGTACATCACAAACATTTTTTGCCGTTAAATCATTTGCGTTATTGAATGTATCGCACACGGTCCATAGAATAAACCGTGTGGCAAAGTCTATCCAGCACACATAGTTTTTATGTGGTAAGCATTTGCGCAAGGTGGCCTAACGCAAACAGTTTTCAAGAGAAAGTCGTGTGTGATTCTTCGTTGATCCAACACGGCTTATTCCTAGAAACTGTGTGCGTTGCCTGAGGTCATCGCCCACGGTATTTTTTCAACAACCGTTTGCAATAGCAAAACCCAATTAGCAGGCTAATTCATCGTTAGCAGGCTAATTATCCGATTATTCATAATCCATTTATTAATCTAATTGACATTCCATATTAAGCACACAATATATTTCATTTTCGTAATTAAAATACATCAGAGTACAACATCATATAGCTTCAGCACTCACCTACCCCATTACACAACTACACCAGGACCAAGTTCCACATGCAACATCTATAACCTTTCGAAATTAGCATCATAGACGGTACATAGACAGGTGTATCTCATCTGGAAAATTGCTGAAGCAGAAGGCGAATATTGAGCCTTCATTGATGTTGAAGGTCTTTGTAAATTTAGGCCAGTGCCTGTGGATGATTGACCGTCCATCCTTCGTCCTCTTCAGGAACACTTCAATATTGAACCGTGTGTGTTGTATGAATACCTTCCTCGCCTCCTGACCATACAGGTGGTTTGAGAGGTAATCATCAGTTAACTGCTTTGGAAAGGCCTGAAAACAAGGATGTGCATAAATATCTTCTCTATATTGGAAATGGGGCAAAGGAATAAAAAAGGTAAGGTATAATAGTTAGTACCATCCTGTAGTGAACTGATGTCTCCTTCATTGTGCAGACAAAGACCCTGTTGTTTTTTGTCGCTAATTTCTTTAACCTAACAATATTTATGAGTTTCTTGACTTGACTGATATTCATGGACAAATAATTTCCCCATATGCAAAAGGGTCGAACAGTGGGTCAAAACCTCTGACAGCAGGACCTACATGTGCAAGACCAAATTGTTAAAAACCTAAATATTAGAATGGTTCCTCCAATTGCACAATAATTTTCTATTAGACAACGGACCATGCACGTGGTAACCTCGATTGTAAACCTCAGTGCTTCCCATTGTTTCCCTGTCCCTGCAACACATATAAGGTAGTAGTCATCAGGTTAAGTAAGGTTCACATGCTATTAGTAAAATATGTTGTTGAAAAATAAGCACATTGCAGATTCATCAGATTAATTCAAGCCACACGGAAAACCCATTTATCCAAACCAAGCATGATTAAGAACTAGGAAATATAGCACTTGTATATGTTTCTCATGTATTAGGTGCAGCCAAATTCGATTTATTCCTGACATGCACAATAATACAAAATTCTACCGACGACAATTGGACATCGCATTGCAGAATTGAACCAAGCAGTTAACTAAACACCACAACAAATGAACCAACATTAACTGAGCACCACATTGCACAATATAACATACTCCTAATAGAAGACCGGGCAGTTAACCAAACCAAACAGTTAACTACAACCAATTGTAGCAATCGTATTTGTTTCTCATGTATTTACTACAGCCAAATTCAATTTATTCCTCACATGGTATACAATAACAAAATGCACCCACAACTATTGAATATCACATTGCAGAATTGAACCAAACAGTTAACTAAACACCACAACACAAATGAACCAAGCGTTAACTGAGCACCACATTGCACAATGCATAACCAAACCAAGCATGCTTGACAACTTGGAAATATAGCAATTGTATTCGTTTCTCATGTATTTTGTAAAGAAAAATTCAATTTATTTCTCACACGGAAGACAATACAAAATTGCAGCTTGAGGAATTGAAGATCACATTTGCATAATTGAACCAAACAATTAACTGAAGATGACAACTAATTAACAAAACAGTTAATAAGTGAGCACCACACTGCACGACATATAGAACATATACACTAGAGCAATAGATTGCATGGTAAAATTAGATAGCACAATTCACTAGAATTTTTGAAGGAAAGGCAGGAGCAGCACATGCAACGGGTAAACCGTGAAGGAAATATGCCCTAGAGGCAATAATAAAGTTTTTATTTATATTTCCCTATATCATGATAAATGTTTATTATTCATGCTAGAATTGTATTAACTGGAAACTTAGTACATGTGTGAATACATAGACAAACAAAGTGTCCCTAGTATGCCTCTACTTGACTAGCTCGTTAATCAAAGATGGTTATGTTTCCTGACCATATACATGTGTTGTCATTTGATGAACGAGATCACATCATTAGAGAATGATGTGATGGACAAGACCCATCGGTTAGCTTAGCACTATGATCGTTTAGTTTATTGCTATTGCTTTCTTCATGACTTATACATGTTCCTATAAATATGACATTATGCAACTCCCGAATACTGGTGGAACACTTAGTGTGCTATCAAACGTCACAACGTAACTGGGTGATTATAAAGATGCTCTACATGTGTCTCCGATGTTTTTGTTGAGTTGGCATAGATAGAGATTAGGATTTGTCACTCCGTGTATCGAAGAGGTATCTCTGGGCCCTCTCGGTAATGCACATCACTATGAGCCTTGCAAGAAATGTGACTAATGAGTTAGTCACGGGATGATGCATTAAGGAATGAGTAAAGAGACTTGCCGGTGATGAGATTGAACTAGGTATGATGATACCAACGATCGAATCTCAGGCAAGTAACATACCGATGACAAAGGGAACAACGTATGTTGTTATGTGGTTTGACCGATAAAGATCTTCATAGAATATGTAGGGCCCAATATGAGCATCCAGGTTCCGCTATTGGTTATTGACCGGAGATGTGTCTCGGTCATGTCTACATAGTTCTCGAACCCGTAGGGTCCGCACGCTTAATGTTCAATGACGATTTGTATTATGAGTTATGTGATTTGATGACCAAACTTTGTTCGGAGTCCCGGATGAGACCACGGACATGACGAGGAGTCTCGAAATGGTCGGAAGGTAAATATTCATATATTGGAAGGCTATATTCGGACATCGGAAATGTTCCGAGTGATTCGGGTATTTTTCGGAGAACCGGGGAGTTACGGGAATTCACCGGGGGGAGTATTGGGCCTTATTGGGCTTTAGTGGAAAGGAGAAATGGGCCACAAAGGGAGGCAGCGTGCCCCCCATGGGCTGGTCCGAATTGGACTAGGAGGGGGCGGCGCCCCCCTCTTTCCTTCTTCCTCTCCCTCTCCTTCCTTCTTCTCCTACTAGGACTAGGAAAGGGGGAAACCTACTCCTACTAGGAGTAGGAATCCCCCCTTGGGGCATGCCCCTTGAGGCCGGCCCTCCTCCTCCCCTCCTTTATATACGGGGGAGGGGCACCCCATCGACACACAAGTTGATAGTTTGCTATGTGCGGTGCCCCCCTCCACAGTTTTCCACCTCGGTCATATTGTCGTAGTGCTTAGGCGAAGCCCTACGTCGGTAACTTCATCATCACCGTCAAAATGCTGTCGTGCTGAGACAACTCACCCTCGGCCTCAACTGGATCAAGAGTATGAGGGACATCACCGAGCTGAACATGTGCAGATCGCGGAGGTGCCGTGAGTTCAGTACTTGATCGGTTGGATCGCGAAGACGTTCGACTACATCAACCGCGTTACTAAACGCTTCCGCTTTTGGTCTACGAGGGTACGTAGACACACTCTCCCCTCTCATTGCTATGCATCTCCTAGATAGATCTTGCGTCATCGTAGGAAATTTTTTGAAATACTACCTCCCCAACAAACCGAGCATGCTTAACTGGCGAGCTAGCAAATGGCAAGGTGCTCCTTCAAGATCTGGGGGTCAACACAAATAGCAGCCATCTCGACTGAGGGAGTCCTGGATTAGGGGGGTCTCCGGACAGCCGGACTATATCCTTTGGCCGGACTGTTGGGCTATGAAGATACAAGATTGAAGACTTCATCCCGTGTCCGGATGGGACTCTACTTGGCGTGGAAGGCAAGCTAGGCAATACGGATATGTATATCTCCTCCTTTGTAACCGACCTTGTGTAACCCTAGCCCTCTCCGGTGTCTATATAAACCGGAGGGTTTTAGTCCGTAGGACAACATACAATCATACCATAGGCTAGCTTCTAGGGTTTAGCCTCTCTGATCTCGTGGTAGATCAACTCTTGTAATACTCATAGCATCAAGAACAATAAAGCAGGACGTAGGGTATTACCTCCATCAAGAGGGCCCGAACCTGGGTAAACATCGTGTCCCCTGCCTCCTGTTACCATCCGCCTTAGATGCACAGTTCGAGATCCCCTAACCGAGATCTGCCAGTTTTCACATTGACATTGGTGCTTTCATTGAGAGTTCCAGTGTGTCGTCACCATAAGGCTTGATGGCTCCTTCGATCATCGCTAGCGATATGGTCCAGGGTGAGGCTTTCCTCCCCGGACGGATCTTCGTATTCGGTGGCTTCGCACTGCGGGCCAATTCGCTTGGCCATCTGGAGCAGATCGAAAGCTATGCCCCTGGCTATCAGGTCAGATTTGGAAACTTGAACTACACGGCCGACATCCGCGGAGACTTGATCTTCGACGGATTCGGGCCCATGTCGGATGCACCGTACTGTCGTGACGAGCATGACGTAATTCTACCGTCGGACAGTGTTCGGGAGATCGCATCCGCAACTACTCCGTCCTGCAATCCGGAGCAAGTTGCGCCATCCGAGAGCGGAGGGATGGCCCCTGCCATGGAGGCCACACTCTCAGTGGCGATAGAGCCGGATACTGACTTCACCCCTTACGAGAGCCGCGTTGCCGAACCACTGGATTTATCCCCGACCACGGACTCTGAGCCGCCCACATCCTTGCCTGTCGAATCCGATGGGGCGCCGATCATGGGGTTCACCTCCGCAGATATCTTTCAGCACTCACCTTTCGGAGGTGTGCTAAATTCAATAAGGTCTCTCTCCCTGTCAGGAGAACCTTGGCTGAACTATGTCCGGCTAGAATGGGATGCGGACGACGAAGAAATTCGCTACCCACCCACCACCCACTTAATAGCCACTGTCGACGACTTAACCGACATGCTCGACTTCGACTCCAAAGACTCCGACGGCATGGACGATGAAGCCGGAGACGAACAATAACCACTGCCCTCGGGGCACTGGACCGCCACCTCATCATATGATATATACATGGGGACACCCCCAAAGAAGCCAATGGCGATGAGACAGCGGAGGATGACCCCTCCAAGAAGCAACCCAAGCACCGACGTCAGCGGCGACGCTCTAAGTCCCGCCATAGCAAAACAGCGATAATAATAGTCCACGCGACTCTGGAAGAGACGACAACTGCACCACCCCGGTGGCAGAACACGATCAAGATGCAAACTGCAAACATAGTACGGATCCAATGTCCGAACATGATGACGCCAAAGATAAGCCTCATCAATCCCCGTCTAGGGAAGAAAACAGTCCGGACGAAGGTGCACGCATCATCCCGGAAACACACTTGGAGCAAGAGAACCTCCGCAGAAGGCTTATTGCCATAGCGAGAAGCCTGAAGAAACAGAAGCAAAGGCTCAAGGTCGCACAAGATACACTCAACAGCAAGTGGAACAAAGTAACAACGTATGGTGGAAGTTACCATCCAAATAGCTACCCAAAGCGCAAGCTATTACCGGAATTTGATGATGAGGCCTTAGAGACCATATAGCCGAAAAGTGATACGGCCAACCGGCCAGATCCACCACCCTGTGAACGCGATAGAGCGGCTAACAAAGTCACACATAATTCAACACATGATCTACGTGAGAACTTGCGTCAAAAATCCGGCGTGACCAGATCTATCTACGGATCTAGGAAGCATGCTACGGTACACAACCAAGAATACTACAACCGTCCGAACACCATGGTGCATCCCAATACAGGGGTGCCGCACACCCCTTATGTTTCACTGATGAGGTGCTGGATCATGAATTCCCAGAGGGATTCAAACCAGTGAACATAGAGGCGTACGATGGAACCACAGACCCTGGAGTCTGGATAGAGGACTTCATCCTCCATATTCATATGGCTCGTGGAGACGATCTCCATGCCATTAAATACTTTCCCCTCAAGCTTAAAGGGCCAGCTAGGCACTGGATGAAAAGCCTCCCCGAAAACTCAATTGGAAGTTGGGAGGAGCTTGAGGACGCTTTCCGGGCCAATTTTCAAGGGACTTATGTCCGACCTCCGGATGCAGACGATTTAATTCATATAATCCAACAGTCCGGAGAGTCCTCCTGAAAGCTTTGGAACAGGTTCCTGACCAAGAAGAACCAAATTGTCGACTGTCCGGACGCCGAAGCCTAAGCAGCTTTTAAACACAGCGTCCGAGATGTATGGCTCGCCAGACAGCTCGTTCAAAAAAACCTAGAACAATGGCAGCCCTAACAAGCCTCATGACCCGCTTTTGTGCGGGTGAGGACAGCTGGTTGGCCCGTAGCAGCACCAGCGACCCAAGCACATCCGAAGTAAGGGATGGTAATGGTAAACCACGACGCAATAAAAACAAGCGTCGAAATAAAGAAGGTAGCCCAGATAACATGGCGGTAAACGCTGGATTCAGGGGCTCCCGACCAGGTCAGCGGAAAAAGCCTTTCAAAGGCAGCAGAGAAGGACAATCTGGCCTAAACAAAATTCTTGACAAACTCTGTCAGATTCACGGCACCCTAGAGAAACCTGCAAATCATACTCATAGAGAATGTTGGGTCTTCAGGCAGGCCGGTAAGCTAAACGCCGAACACAAATGGGAAGAGACACCAAGCGAAGACGAGGATGAACCTCGCCAGCAAAGCGACGAAGGACAGAAAATTTCCCACCAGAGGTTAAAACAGTAAACGTGATGCATGTGACAAAGAGGAGAAGCAATCACGCACTCCGATGCACACGCGCCATAGAGCCCGTCACCCCTAGGTCCAACCCCTGGTTGGCCTGCCCGATCACTTTTGATCGTAGGGATCACGATACAAATATCCGGCGCGAAGGACTGACGGCCTTGGTGTTAGACCCAATAATAAATGGGTACCATTTCACAAGGGTCCTTATGGACGGCGGCAATGATCGAAATATGATATATCAGGACACAGTCTGCAAGATGGGGATAGACCCGACACAAATAAGCCACAGTAATACTACATTCAAGGGAGTAATATCAGGCCAAGAGGCCCACTGCACGGGCTCTCTACTACTAGAGGTGGTATTCGGTTCTCCCGATAACTTCCGAAGTGAAACGTTAACTTTTCACATCGCTCCATTCCAAAGTGATTTTCAAGCACTACTCGGAAGGGCGGCTTTCTCTCGTTTTAACGCAATACCGCATTATGCTTTTCTCACGCTCAAGATGCCCGGTCCACGAGGCATCATCACAGTTAGCAGAAATACCAACCGTTCTTTACGTACGGAAGAGGACGCGGCGGCTCTAACAGCCGCACACTAGACAGCCTCACCAACCAGAAAAAATGGCAAGTCGTCAAGACCACGGAGACAGTTAAACGAGTCCGGCATTCCATCATACATGCATGAAATTGGTTTCCGAACTCTCATAAAACGATACCAGGGGCTTCCCGCGTGTAATCAGGGCCAGCCCGGCTCAACTAGGCTTCTCTGGAATTTTGATAATTCATTCTTCTTTTTGGCACGGCAACTTTCACCTAAGTTCTTTCCTTTTGCAGATGACAATCGTGCTACACCCATCCAGGACACGGCACAACGGAGACACAGGCACAGACGTGCAGCAGGGACCCGCCCAAAGGTTTCTCTTTAGATTAAGACCCTGCGTAAACCTTTTTTACTGTCTCTTGTTGCTCACATCCTCCGGATACTCCACACAACCGAGAAGGATGCCGGTGTTATTTGCATGTGGCCACGCCAGGATTTTGCACGTACCTAGACACGTGGGGTTTCTTATCGAGGGCATTGTTTAGCCCGGTATATGTTATAAAGACCAAACACCTTAGGGAGTGTTCGGCGTCACGAGTTTGGCCCTATATGCATCAGCTCCGAATCATGTCTTTGGTCAAATGTTGGGTTTGCTCGGCTCCCACGTTTTGGTACCTTACGTTCCGTTATATCGGCTAAGGTAGCACTCGGAGGACTACTGCGATTGTGCCCTGGTTCATCTGGATGAGCACCTCAGTAGAGAAAGCCGAAAACTGACTGTCATGATATAGCGAGAGACTGGTCAACCACTCGATGACTGATTAGAATCTTCGGGATTCCTCTGCATTAATGAAGGGCTGTTTCCCGGTCATGTACGTACGCGCCCCGTATTCGGACAAGCGCAGAAGTACCAGGGGTTATATAGTAGCCCCACTGTCAAACTCCTATGGCTAAGTGAAAGTGTTAAAGCAATATAGTCCGATTGCCTCATTCGCTACGCTATGACATCCTTAACGGACCAAGACATTGGATCAAGTGTGGATATGAATCTTTTGCGAACACCCCCGCATTATATGCGTGGGGGCGGAAGCCGACGACTGCAAACTTTCAGGTTATATACATATATACATAAACAGCCGCACAGGAGGCATCATAGTACTTTGGGGCAAAACTATAAATATAGCCTTGATTAATTCAGAAAAACATTGTTTGTACAATGGGACTACATGTCACTGGAAAATAATATTCTTCAAGCACTGAGCCTCTATCGAACGAGCGCCTTCAAGGACTTCTTCAAAGTAGTGCTCGGCAGCCACTCGGCCTATGGTCGAACCCTGTGTCACAACAGTGGTGGCCTCCATCTCCGCCCAGTATGTCTTGACACGGGCAAGGGCCATCCGCGCACCTTCTATGCACGCCGATCTCTTTACAGCTTCGATGCGTGGCACAACACCAAGGAATTGTTGCACTAAGCTAAAGTAGCTATTTGGCCTTGGCCCTCCCGGCCACAGGTGATCCACAACAGACCTCGTGGCAAGTCCGGACAACCTATGGAGCTCGGCCCACCCGGCCAATCGCTCATTCAACAGCAGCAGACGGACTGGAGCGTGAAATTGTGACCAGAAAAGCTTTTCCACTTCGGGACCTTTCTGATCCTTGAAGTACTCGGCCGCATCAGCAGCACTTGCAGCCAAATCCATGTACACGTCCGCAGAACTCCATAGCCGGTCCAGAGGAGAATACTTCGGATGTCCGAACTTAGTCCGCAACAACAATGGCTTCCCAGACACAATATCTGCAGCTTGATTCAGCTCCTCCTTCGTCACTCTAATTTTGGAGCGGGCTTCCTTGGCAGCCACCCGGGCCTTCTCCAGGTCCGTCGCCTTCGCCCGGCTTTCTTCTTCAAGAAGCTGGTGACGGTCAGCAGCATCTTTTAACTCTACATCCATCTTGGCTATTTTTTCCTTGCTCTCGCAATGCGCAGCCTGTTCGACCCTTAACTCTTCGGCCGCCTTTAAAGCGGCCGCATTGCTACTCCTTGCTTGCTCCTTGGCTCGGGCAAGCTCCGCCCGAAGGGTCTCCATGGTGGCAGCTCCATCTGTAGTCACAACATATTAAAGATACTGGCATCATACTGCTCTTATTATGTGACGATCACCAGAAAAAACACTCACCCTGTGCCTCGTCAAGCCGCTTGTTGACAAGCACGATGTCGGCATCTTCCGCATCCACTTACCGCTTTAGTTCGGCAAACCCATCAGTCCAGCTAGCAACCGGAGCTTCAACCACCTGCACATAAAGGCGGTCTGGTTATTACCTGGGACTATGATCCTCTGTTTGTCGCCGTTCTCGACGACAACCAGAGTCTCAGGGGCTACTATCTGCATGGGCATACCTAACGTATGCGGTACTGTTAAAGGCATACATTATTTTCACGTACCTCGAAGCCTTTTAGCAGACTCATAAAAGCTTCGTGCAAACCGCTTTCAGCGGATGAAATCCTTTCAACTACCGTACCCATTAGCGTACGATGCGCTTCCGAGATGGCAGCTTGCCCCAGAAGATCCTTCAGCGCGTCCGACCGCATACTATACGGACCCTTGTTGTCGCTCTCATCAAGAGCCGGATACTGGGGATTTCGGGCAGCCAAAGGGTTATCCTCTGGCCCTAGTGGATCCGGAGATAACCTTCGCGACAACACTTCAAGGTCACCCGCTTCTTGAGCTGGGGATTCCGGGGGAGGCGTTTCGCTCTCCATCATCTCCGGAAGAAGATCCCCCGAAGATGAACTCTGTCGAGAAGGGCTGCGATCCGGACTACAATTTATAAGCATCTGTTATTGTCTTCAGAAGTAAGGTAGGATATCTTCACTATTAAGTGCTTTTTGATTACTTACAGCTCGGTAGAGGGCTGATCCCCGTGCGGACATTGTGCGGCAAGAATACCCTCCGAGGCAGGACCCACTTGCGGAGATTTCTTCTCCCGTTTGGAAACCTTAGTTTCCGGATCTTCAGAGGTAGTCCTCTTCCTTCCCGGGGGAGAGAGAATGTCAGATTCTTCCCCTATGTTATCCTCCCTCGTGGAGGCGCTCATTCCCTCGGATGGAATAGGTAGCGAAGGAGGCCCGCTTTCGCCCTCTTTATTCCCCCCTTCATCTTCCTTTAAGGGCACTAGACAAGGTGCTGGCTCGAGCATCTTTTCCAGCACCAGATTGTCCAAGCCCTCAGGAAGGGGGGCCGAACACCGGATCATCTTCGCCTTTGTTATCCAGTCCTGGTCAAAGAGCGATTCTTCAGAATGATGTCATGATAAATAAAAGGACAGTGTGTTCGTCCATGGGATTACTTACTTGGGCAGCGAGGCGGTTGCAGCTCAGGCCCACGTCCTCGGTGGTGTCCGGACACTCTATTTGGGGTCCGAAGAACGATTTGTACATCTCCTCGTGCGTCATGCCGAGGAAATGTTGAATAGTGCGCGGTCCTTCTGGGTTGAATTCCCACATGCGGAGGGGCCGGCATTTGCAAGGCTGGACTCAACGAACCAGCATAACTTGCATTACCATAACCAGACTGAAATCTCCCTCGAAGAGATCTCGGATACGGCTTTGTAGTATTAGCACGTCCTTGGCTGGACCCTAGCTCCGCCCCCTGCTGATCCATGACATCAGTTGTGGTGGGGGCCCGAGCGAAAGGTGGGGGCAGCTACCCATTTGGCACTTCGGGGAGCTGTGATGTAAAACCACTCCCGCTACCACAATCCGGACACCTCTGGAAAGGAACCCTTTGGCCATGGAGCGTCAGCAATTTTTCTTATTAAAGCACCTCCGCACGCTGCGTACTACCCCTCGACCGTCTTCGGCTTCACATCGAAGGTCTTGATCCACAGGCCGAAGTGAGGGGTAATGCGGAGGAAGGCCTCACATACGACAATGAATGATGAGATGTGAAGAAGGGAATCCGGGGCCAGATCATGAAAATCCAGCCCGTAATAGAACATAAGACCCCTAACAAAGGGATCCAGAGCGAGGCCTAGTCCTCGGAGGAAGTGGGAGACGAAGACAACACTCTCGTTGGGTTCGGGAGTAGGGACGACCTGCCCTCGAGCGGGCAGCCTATGCGAAATTTTGGCGGTCAGATATCTGGCCTCCCTCAACTTCTTGATGACCTCCTCCGTGACGGAGGAAGGCATCCATCGACCTTGAAGGTTGGATCCAGACATGGTTGAAGGTCTGAAGCACCTGACCTGAGCTTTGGGTGTTAGAACTCGAGGTGGGGGAAGGATTCGATTGAGCGCAGGAGGGAAAAAGAGCCTTGTCCCCTTTATAAAGAGGGTGAATATCAGGCATCCTCCTCATGGCCGTTTGAGACTTACCTAAGATCTAGGAGTCATACCAACAGGCACAGTTGGGTTGCCCACGTTTGTATTGATGAGAATCCTGTGATAAGGGGAACACGATCTCTGCTTTGACAAGACGTGCCAAGGAAACTGCCTCGCGTTATGTGCGGGGCTGGTTAAAGAAAAACGGTTCAAATAATGACCGGGCCGTGGCGTGATGTCATGCCGTCAAAACGTGTCAGCAGATTAGATTTGTGGAAATATTATTCTCTCTAGGGTGGTATGTGGAACTTATTCTGCAGGGTCGGACATTATCCTTGTATTCAAACTCTTCCGTGGGGTATTCAGAGGAGGAACCCGCCTTGCAATGCCGAGGACAACACTGCACGCCGGACTCATCGTCATTGAAGCCTGGTTCAGGGGCTACTGAGGGAGTCCTGGATTAGGGGATCTCCGGACAGCCAGATTGTTGGACTATGAAGATACAAGATTGAATACTTCGTCACGTGTCCGGATGGGACTCTACTTGGCGTGGAAGGCAAGCTAGGCAATACGAATATGTATATCTCCTCCTTTGTAACCGACCTTGTGTAACCCTAGCCCCCTCTGGTGTCTATAAACCAGAGGGTTTTAGTCCGTAGGACAACATACAATCATACCATAGGCTAGCTTCTAGGGTTTAGCCTCTCTGATCTCGTGGTAGATCAACTCTTGTAATACTCATATCATCAAGAACAATCAAGCAGGACGTAGGGTATTACCTCCATCAAGAGGGCCCAAACCTGGGTAAACATCGTGTCCCCTGCCTCCTGTTACCATCCGCCTTAGACGCACAGTTCGGGACCCCCTACCCGAGATCCGCCGGTTTTGACACCGACATCGACCTCATCCGCGCATTTGGCCGCGATTTGCTTCTCCGCTGCCAAATGCTCCTTGAGGTCCTGGCTATACTACGTGCACCATGGCTTAGGCCAGCACTTATTTGGTGGAGGGGTCAGTGATTTGGGTGGAAGGTCTCGCGCTTGCGCCGGCGGTCAGGGCATGTGGGATGTGGAAGGAGGAGGAGGATGGGGGGTCGGGTGTGGATTACATGCCTGGATAGGCGAGGCCGAGCAGCGTGAAGGAGGGTTGCCGGCAAGGAGGCGGTGGCACTGCAAGCAAGGAGTGAAGGTTTCAACTTGGAAAAGAAGGCGGAAACACGGGTAATGTGGCTTTTGGTAAGGGGGAGGGGCGGGGAAGTAGACATTTCCGCGGAAGCCGAAAATTTGGAATCGCTTCAGCCAAAAAATTGGCGCGCAAAGTGTCATCAGATACGGTCCCTTATTCAGGCACAGTCCGAAGATATTTTGTGCTGCATCTCACAAGATTGGTTATAATAAACTATGTGGGATCTACTTGATTTTTCGTCTTGATTAGAATTACATAATAGGGTCACAGCGGCCATGGACGGCGTTTCAATTGCTAGAACTTTTATCTGCAGTGAACATGAAACTATAGGTGCGTCGTCAAAAAAATTGAAATTATTCAGGGTTTGTTTGGACATTTTTATACATTAACCGGGGTTTCTAGGCATTTTATGTGCATAATTAAAATTTGAAATACATGCACATGCTCCAGTGCATATAAACTGGTTGAAAAATCAAATATGTGTCCTTGGTTGCAAGCTTAGGTCCCATGCAAGAAATGGGAATGTATTTCAAACAGCCTGCCACCGTTAGTCGGCCGCACATATTGAGATACCTGGTTTTTAAATTCTAATAAATCCAAAACTCATCTGAAATTCATGAAACTTGGCATACTATCATGGAGCAGCATCAACATGGCGTGGTAAAAAAATTGTCCCATTTGGGGCAGGTTTGGGTATAAGCTTCTCACAAACCAGCGCTTCTCACAACAAGCGTGATGGTTTCGGTAGGGAACGTGCCACCTTTGGGGACGGAATGATATCCGTTGCCTCTTATTGCTTTCAAAATTTTCCGAGTCTCAACATAGAACAACCAGAGTGTTGTGTTCAATTTTAGAATTTTTTGGGGTTCGTTTGGACATTTTTATACATTAACTGGGTTTTCCAGGCATTTTTTGTGCATAATTCAAATTTGAACTACATGCACATTCTCCAGTGCATATAAACTGGTTGAAAAATCAAATATGTGTCCTTGGGTGCATGCATAGGTCCCATGCAAGAAATGGGAATGAATTTCAAACAACCTGCCACCGTCACTCGGCCACAAACATTGAGATACCTGGTTTTTAAATTCTAGTAAATCAAAAACTCGTCTGAAATTCATGAAACTTGGCATGCTATCATGGAGCGGCATCAACATGTCGTGGTAAAAATTTTGTCCCATTTGGGGCGGGTTTGGGTATAAGCTTGTCACAAACCAGAGCTTTTCACAACAAGCGTGATGGTTTCGGTAGGGAACGTGCCACCTTTGGGGAAGAAACGATATCCGTTGCCTCTTATTGCTTTCAAAAAAATTCGAGTGTCGGCATAGAACAACAAGAGTGTTGTGTTCAATTTTGGAATTTTTCGGGGTTTGTTTGGACATTTTTATACATTAAGTGGGTTTTCCATGCATTTTATGTGCATAATTCAAATTTGAACTACATGCACATTCTCCAGTGCATATAAACTGGTTGAAAAATCAAATATGTGTCCTTGGGTGCATGTTTAGGTCCCATGCAAGAAATGGGAATGAGTTTCAAACACCCTACCACCGTCACTCGGCCGCACACATTGAGATACCTGGTTTTTAAATTCTAGTAAATCCAAAATTCGGCTGAAATTCATGAAACTTGGCATGCTATCATGGAGCGGCATCAACATGTCGTGGTAAAATTTATGTCCCTTTTGGGGCAGGTTTGGGTATAAGCTTCTCACAAACCAGCGCTTCTCACAACAAGCGTGATGGTTTCGGTAGGGAACGTGCCACCTTTGGGGACGAAACGATATCCGTTGCCTCTTATTGCTTTCAAAAAAATTCGAGTGTCGGCATAGAACAACAAGAGTGTTGTGTTCAATTTTGGAATTTTTCGGGGTTTGTTTGGACATTTTTATACATTAAGTGGGTTTTCCATGCATTTTATGTGCATAATTCAAATTTGAACTACATGCACATTCTCCAGTGCATATAAACTGGTTGAAAAATCAAATATGTGTCCTTGGGTGCATGCTTAGGTCCCATGCAAGAAATGGGAATAAATTTCAAACCCCCTGCCACTGTCACTCGGCCGCAAACATTGAGATAACTGGTTTTTAAATTCTAATAAATCCAAAACTCAGCTGAAATTCATGAAACTTGGCATGCTATCATGGAGCGGCATCAACATGTCGTGGTAAAATTTATGTCCCTTTTGGGGCAGGTTTGGGTATAAGCTTCTCACAAACCAGCGCTTCTCACAACAAGCGTGATGGTTTCGGTAGGGAACGTGCCACCTTTGGGGAAGAAACGATATCCGTTGCCTCTTATTGCTTTCAAAAAAATTCGAGTGTCGGCATAGAACAACAAGAGTGTTGTGTTCAATTTTGGAATTTTTCGGGGTTTGTTTGGACATTTTTATACATTAAGTGGGTTTTCCATGCATTTTATGTGCATAATTCAAATTTGAACTACATGCACATTCTCCAGTGCATATAAACTAGTTGAAAAATCAAATATGTGTCCTTGGGTGCATGCTTAGGTCCCATGCAAGAAATGGGAATGAGTTTCAAACACCCTACCACCGTCACTCGGCCGCACACATTGAGATACCTGGTTTTTAAATTCTAGTAAATCCAAAATTCGGCTGAAATTCATGAAACTTGGCATGCTATCATGGAGCGGCATCAACATGCCGTGGTAAAAATTTTGTCCCATTTGGGGCAGGTTTGGGTATAAGCTTCTCACAAACCAGAGCTTCTCACAACAAGCGTGATGGTTTCGGTAGGGAACGTGCCACCTTTGGGGAGGAAACGATATCCGTTGCCTCTTATTGCTTTCAAAAAAATTCGAGTGTCGGCATAGAACAACAAGAGTGTTGTGTTCAATTTTGGAATTTTTTGGGATTAGTTTGGACATTTTTATACATTAACTGGGTTTTCCAGGCATTTTATGTGCATAATTCAAATTTGAACTACATGCACATTCTCCAGTGCATATAAACTGGTTGAAAAATCAAATATGTGTCCTTGGGTGCATGTTTAGGTCCCATGCAAGAAATGGGAATGAGTTTCAAACACCCTACCACCGTCACTCGGCCGCACACATTGAGATACCTGGTTTTTAAATTCTAGTAAATCCAAAATTCGGCTGAAATTCATGAAACTTGGCATGCTATCATGGAGCGGCATCAACATGTCGTGGTAAAATTTATGTCCCTTTTGGGGCAGGTTTGGGTATAAGCTTCTCACAAACCAGCGCTTCTCACAACAAGCGTGATGGTTTCGGTAGGGAACGTGCCACCTTTGGGGACGAAACGATATCTGTTGCCTCTTATTGCTTTCAAAAAATTTCGAGTGTCAACATAGAACAACAAGAGTGTTGTGTTCAATTTTGGAATTTTTTGGGATTCGTTTGGACATTTTTATACGTTAACTAGGTTTTCCAAGCATTTTATGTGCATAATTCAAATTTGAACTACATGCACATTCTCCAGTGCATATAAACTGGTTGAAAAATCAAATATGTGTCCTTGGGTGCATGTTTAGGTCCCATGCAAGAAATGGGAATGAGTTTCAAACACCCTGCCACTATCACTCGGCCGCAAACATTGAGATAACTGGTTTTTAAATTCTAATAAATCCAAAACTCATCTGAAGTTCATGAAACTTGGCATGCTATCATGTAGCGGCATCAACATGCCATGGTAAAAAAATTGTCAGCTTCCCCAGGTTTAATTCGGTTTCCCCAGTTTAGTTTGGTTCTTAAATATAAAACACTCATGGAAAACGTTTTAATTAGAACACCCGTATGCAAACCGACAACTTCCCAAGGAAGCCAAGTGAAAATGTGCCAAGCAGGATTTGTGTAGCTCTTGATCGCAAACATTTTAGATTGAACACCCGTATGCAAAGTGAGAGCAGCGCAAAATTTGTGCATCCTTTCAACGCAAACGGTTGTTTTGGATGAGCCGTGTGCAACCACGTACAAACAATTATTGGGTATGTTGCCATTTGTCAAACTAGAAAGATTTACATTTGTTGATCTACTAACGTTGCCTTTTGTCAATCCTTGTAACACTGCGATTTGTCAAAATATGCAGCTAGAAATCATTAGCACTATCTAATTTTTGCAACTAAGATTCAGTAATTAAGCATAGATTTCATTCATAGATTAAGCAGTCATTCTTAATTTATACAAACAGTTCAACTCGATAGCTGAACTGACCAAACTTCTCCCCAATTGTTGGTAACAGCATACTGAAATAGCTAGTTCAACTATATATACTAGCTAATTTTAAGTACGTTATACAGTTCGACCACACATCTATAGTCAGATGAACTGAACAAAATAGCCCCTAAACACTACTACTACTACCACGGAGGGGCTTTGTGCTACTTCCGGTAGCCTCTCCTCCGCCGAGCGCGCTCACCCCCTCAGTAAAAGGCAGAGGAGGAGGAGGAGCCTACTGACGAGCTGGACAAATGCAATAAGGTGCTTGCCGGTGCAACACGTTCAGCGATGCTCACCAGCTTGAACGCCCACTGTTGCTCTAGACGATCCCTCTCGAAGCGGCCGGACTGCTCGTAGATCTCCTGATTCCTCGCCTCTGCGTCGGCGTGTGCTGCGGCCACGGCTGCGGTAAGGCTCTTTGCATGCTCGACGAGGCGCTCCTCCTCCTCCCGCAGGAACTCGATTTATCGCGTAAGGTCGCCGACGCACGTGCGGGCCTCCACCTCCGCCTCCTGCCTTCGGGCCATGGTGGTGGAGCGGGTGATAATCCCGGTGATTGACGGTGGGCTGGCAGCCGCGGCGGCCGACGATGGGGTGGCGGCCACGACCACCACCTCCCGCCTTCGGGCCGCGGTGGCCGGCAGTAGGGTGGCGGCCATGACGGCCACCTCCCGCCTTCAGGCCGCGGCGGCGGAGCAGGAGATGGCCCTGGCTTTTGACGGTGGTGTGGCGGCAACGGCGGCCGACAACAGCTGTCGACGGGCAGCGGCGGCGAAGCGTGTGGTGGGTGTTCCGCGCACACCCAACAGGGACGCCACGCTCACTACATTACGCCGGGGACTGCGCCGCCACCGCGGTGTAGCCTCCCAGTTCGAGCTGTCCTCTGATGACGGTGGAGTGACCGAGCAACGACGACGGGCCTGTGCCATTGGTGATTGTGGGAGAAGCAGACGAGGTAAACTACAGGGATTGAGGGGAAAATGCGACGCAGGACTCGCCGGGCATGAGGGTTTTTATAGCAGGCCGGTAAGTATTGCGATTTAGGGGGATTTCACCGAGTCGGGCGGGAAGCTTGTGCGGGAGCCTGCGAGATTGTGTTGGAACGGGCTCACCGACGATTCCTTGGCGCCACCGTTTGGCCAAAAGAACGCCCCCGCACGCTGCGCAAGCTTGCGATGTAAGCCGTCTGCGGCAGCGGGGTGACAAGACGTGCGAGAGGACACATTTAATAAAAAACATTTGCGATTTAATTACCTACTATACCCCCCCGTCCTGGTTTATAAGTAGGACTTAGCTAATAAAATACGGATGCATGTCGTCGAAGATTATATTGTTGGAGTCGTATTTGAACATAGTTTCCAGCTATACAATTTTTGTAACATGCATTAACACTGTTTTGGTTAAATTTAAGGTTATATACTAGCAAGTGTTTGCCCACAACACACATGGATTATTCCATCACAAACAGCTCGGATACATCAACTGTATGCCACATATTGCACAGGCAACTCTAATCTAATTCGTGCTTGATGTCTCTGACATCGCTCGCACAGTTCGTCTTATTTGTCACGTATCACTGTGTCGTCCTCTGCTTGCGTCCCTTGGCAAGCTCTGCTCGCCGTTAGGCGCTACGGTGTGTTGAGCTCGCCGTTAGGCGCCGCGGCGCACTCTGTCGCGTCCGTTGGCGGACTCGGCTTGTGAACAACTTTTCCTTGCGTGTTCAACTGCTATATGCATATATATACTAGCAAGATGCCTGTGCGTTGCACGGAACATCAAGATACATTTGTATGAGTGGTTTATCTTGGGAGAGAAAAGGATGAACGAGAGAAGTCCTTATCTGCAAGTGTGGAGAGATGTGCAGGTATCTTTTTGCAAAATTGTCATAGTTTGCTTTCTAACCGTCAGATATAGGTCAGACGGTCTATATTACACGATGATAGGCACACCATCATCACCAACTCGGTCTTTTATAAGAGTAGATATAGAGATGGTTGATCGCCGTTGAGGCGACCATGGAGCACTCTGCTCGCGTCCCTCCGCGCGCGCTCTGCCAGCGGTTAGGCGTGCGCACGATCACGTCGGGGGCCCCATATGCATGCGGTTGCGCCGCGCGCATTGCCACGCGATGCAGTTATGTGCGGCACGATGGAGTTACGCGCTACAAATTAGAACTGCCATCCGGGCCTGCAGATATTCCTGGCCGCCCGGCTTCCCCTTTAATTCCCGCGGCCATGATAACCTTAGTCTCTTCAACCTTTCGATCGTGCCCCACAACACAACAAGCATACCCACGACGACACATAGAGAGGGGATGTCAAGAAGTGCTCCAATGGAGTTCGGCGAGCATCGAGTGAAGACCCACGTGAGGGAGTCAGATCTCTCGGTGGTGTACACCATCGACAAGTACAAGGTGGTCGGCATCGACCTCCAGTACACCACCTGTCGTCCCGACATAGATCAGAAGGTTGCCGTCGCCCAGTTGTGCGTGCTCCATCATGTCCTCATCTACCACTACTGCATGGCCACAGAGCCTTGCGACCGTTTCAACAGGTTTGTCAATAGCTCCGACTACAAGTTCGCCACGGTGGAAACCACTAACGATGTAAACGCGCTCTGTGATACGGGCTTGGCCTGCAAGAACCTTGTCGAAATTCGTGACCACTGCAGGGCCTGGGGCAGCACGAAGAAGGACTCCCTAGTCGAACTCGCCTCGGCCATCATCGACCCCTACTAGGAAAAGATGAATCAGGATGCCCAGAGAACAAGTCCCGTATCCTCGCACAGGGCCTGGATGCGGCAACAAGCTGAACCTCACCTCAGGTTCGCGGCCAAGAGCGTGTACACATGCTATGAGATGCACATGCGGATCGTTGACATAAGTAAGTGCCTCGTTACCCAAATCGACAAGCCCGGATCGAGCCACAAGCAGAGCAAGCGTCACAAGAAGTAGATGATGATCAGATGATCGTTTATGATAGTTAATCATGCATGTAATATGCAGTTAACTTTATTGGTGTGTGGAAATGTTATGTGTGTAGTAGCCACCTATGTAATTATGCATGTAATAGTTTACTTTGGTGTGTGCAAATGACATGGTTGTAGTAGCCACCTATGTAAGTGGATGTTTAATTTGGTTATGCAACCATGTCCTTATAAGTGCTGGAGCGCGTCGCCGAGCTACTGGACGCCGCGGCCCCAGGAGCACCCCCGTTCTGGTCCCTGCTTACGCCTCAGGCCGTGGCCGGATCGCATGGCGGGCCTCGCCGCGCCCGTGTGCCCCCAGGTGCGCCAGGAGGCTTCATCGACACCGGCGCGACCAGCAGCACCGGACGCCCAATCGCACCCGCGCCACCTCCGATGAGCGCGGGCACGAGCGTTGCCGCCCGTGGCCCCAGCAGAGTGCCGCCCTACCATCCTCAGGGCGGCGCGCTGGGCCTGGCAACGTGGAGCGTGGGGCACTTCGGCGAGGTCTTTGGGGCGATGGCCTCGGAGGCATGTGTGCCCCGCATGATGGACCAGGAGTATGCGCTGGAAGACGACCCTGGCTTGTTGCTCGAGCCAGGCTGGGAGGAGGAGGTGCTAGAAGCTGAGGCCTTCCAGGAGCCCCCGGGAGCCTCGCCAACCATGTCGGCGACAACAGCTATAGGGTACCACTAATCTCTTAGAAGCAAGCTTACGCTAACCATGGGTCGCAGGAGGATCAGGTTGTTGGGGAACGTAGTAATTTCAAAAAAAATCCTACACACACCCAAGATCATGGTGGTCCATAGCAACAAGAGGGGAGAGTATGTCTACGTACCCTCGTAGACCGAAAGCGGAAGCATTTATCAACGCGGTTGATGTAGTCGTACACCTTCATGATTCGTCCCGATCAAGTACCGAACAAACGGCACCTCCGCATTCAGCACACGTTCAGCTCGATGACGTCCTCACCTTCTTGATCCAGCAAGAGGGGCGAAGTAGTAGATGAGTTCCGACAGCACAACGGCGTGGTGACGGTGTTGGTGAAGAACAATCTTCGCAGGGCTTCTCCTAAGCACCACAAAAACAATGACAGGGGATAAACTAGAGGGGACGGGGTTGCCGACACACGGCTTGGTGTTTCTTGATGTGCCTTGGTGTCTAGCCCTACCCCTTTATTTATATGTTGAGCCTTGGGGTCGAAACTTGGAGTAAAAGCCTCAACAAAGTCGGTTTCACCCGAAAGGCAAGAGTTCTCGTACCCAAACCTTGTGAGCTTTCCCCTTTGGCCCAAATAAAGTGTTCTCGTACCCAAACATTTCGGGAAACATCCGGAACCCCTTCCGGTGAATTCCGCAACCCTTCCGGAGACCAAACACTATTATCCCATATATCAAACTTTATCTCCGGACCATTCCGGAGTTCCTCATCATGTCCGTGATCTTATCCAGAACTCTGAACAACATTCGGTTACCAACATACATAACTCATAAATACTATATCGTCAACGAACGTTAAGCGTGCGGACCCTACGGGTTCGAGAACTATGAAGACATAACCGAGACACTTCTCTGGTCAATAACCAATAGCGGAACCTGGATGCCCATATTGGCTCCTACATATTCTACGAAGATCTTTATCGGTCGAACCGCATAACAACATATGTTGTTCCCTTTGTCATCGGTATGTTACTTGCCCGAGATTCGATCGTCGGTATCTCAATACCTAGTTCAATCTCATTACCGGCAAGTCTCTTTACTTGTTCCGTAATACATCATCCCGCAACTAACTCATTAGTTACAATGATTGCAAGGCTTATAGTGATGTGCATTACCGAGTGGGCCCAGAGATACCTCTCCGACAATCGGAGTGACAAATCCTAATCTCGAAATACGCCAACTCAACAAGTACCTTCGGAGACACCTGTAGAGCACCTTTATAATCACCCAGTTACGTTGTAACGTTTGGTAGCACACAAAGTGTTCCTTCGGTAAACGGGAGTTGCGTAATCTCATATTCATAGGAACATGTATAAGTCATGAAGAAAGCAATAGCAACATACTAAACGATCAAATGCTAAGCTAACGGAATGGGTCAAGTCAATCACATCATTCTCCTAATGATGTGATCCCGTTAATCAAATGACAACTCATGTCTATGGTTAGGAAACATAACCATCTTTGATAAACGATCTAGTCAAGTAGAGCCATACTAATGACACTCTGTTTGTCTATGTATTCACACATGTATTATGTTTCCAGTTAATACAATTCTAGCATGAATACTAAACATTTATCATGAAATAAGGAAATAAATAATATCTTTATTATTGCCTCTAGGGATCGATCTCCCACTCGCACTAGAGTCAATAATCTAGTTCACATCGCCATGTGATTTAACACCAATAGTTCACATCCCCATGTGATTAACACCCATAGTTCACATCGTCATGTGACCAACACCCAAAGGGTTTACCAGAGTCAATAATCTAGTTCACATCGCTATGTGATTAACACCGAAAGAGTACTAAGGTGTGATCATGTTTTGCTTGTGAGAGAAGTTTAGTCTATGGGAATGCCACATTCAGATCCGTATGTATTTTGTGAATTTCTATGTCAACAATGCTCTGCACAGAGCTACTCTAGCAAATTGCTCCCACTTTCAAAATGTATCCAGATTGAGACTTAGAGTCATTTGGATCAGTGTCAAAATTTGCATCGACGTAACTCTTTACGATGAACCTTTTGTCACCTCCATAATCGAGAAACATATCCTTATTCCACTAAGGATAATTTTGACCGCTGTCCAGTGATCTACTCCTAGATCACTATTGTACTCCCTTGCTAAACTCAGTGTAGGGTATACAACAGATCTGGTACAGCATGGCATACTTTATAGAAACTATGGCTGAGGCATAGGGAATGACTTTCATTCTCTTTCTATCTTCTGCCGTGCTCGGGCTTTGAGTCTTACTCAATTTCACACCTTGTAACACACGTAAGAACTCTTTCTTTGAGTGTTCCATTTTGAACAACTTCAAAATCTTGTCAAGGTATGTATTCATTGAAAAAACTTATCAAGCGTCTTGATCTATCTCTATAGATCTTGATGTTCAATATGTAAGTAGCTTCAGTGAGGTCTTTATTTGAAAAACTCCTTTCAAATACTCCTTTATGCTTTCCAGAAAATTCTACATTATTTCCGATCAACAATATGCCATTCACATATATTGATCAAAAATATTGTAGTGCTTCCACTCACTTTCTTGTAAATACAGGCTGCACCACAAGTTTGTATAAAACTATATGCTTTGATCAACTCATCAAAGCGTATATTCCAACTCTGAGATGCTTGCACCAATCCATAGATGGATCGCTGGAGCTTGCACATTTTTTTAGCACCTTTAGGATCGACAAAACCTTCTGGTTGCATCATATACAACTCTTCTTTAAGAAATCCATTAAGGAATGTAGTTTTGACATCCATTTGTCAGATTTCATAAAATGTGGCAATTTGCTAACATGATTCGGACAGACTTAAGCATCGCTATGAGTGAGAAAATCTCATCGTAGTCAACACCTTGAACTTTGTCAGAACCTTTTTCGACAAGTCTAGATTTGTAGATAGTAACACTACTATCAGCGTCTGTCTTCCTCTTGAAGATCCATTTATTTTATATGGCTTGCCGATCATCGTGCAAGTCAACCAAAGTCCACACTTTGTTCTCATACATGGATCCCATCTCATATTTCATGGCCTCAAGCCATTTCGCGGAATCTGGGCTCATCATCGCTTCCTCATAATTCGTAGGTTCGTCATGGTCAATTAACATGACCTCCAGAACAAGATTACCGTACCACTCTGGTGCGGATCTCACTCTAGTTGACCTACGAGGTTCGTTAGTAACTTGATCTGAAGTTACATGATCATCATCATTAGCTTCCTCACTAATTGGTGTAGGAGTCACAGAAACAGATTTCTGTGATGAACTACTTTCCAATAAGGGAGCAGGTACAGTTATGTCATCAAGTTCTACTTTCCTCCCACTCACTTCTTTCGAGAGAAACTCCTTCTCTAGAAAGGATCCATTCTCAGCAACGAATGTCTTGCCTTCGGATCTGTGATAGAAGGTGTACCCAACTGTCTCCTTTGCGTATCCTATGAAGGCACATTTGTCCGATTTGGGTTTGAGCTTATCAGGATGAAACTTTTTCACATAAGAATCGCAAACCCAAACTTTAAGAAACGACAACTTTGGTTTCTTGCCAAACCATAGTTCATATGGCATCATCTCAACGGATTTAGATGGCGCCCTATTTAACGTGAATGCAGCTGTCTCTAATGCATAACACCAAAACGATAGTGGTAAATCGGTAAGAGACATCATAGATTGTACCATATCTTATAAAGTACGGTTATGACGTTCGGACACACCATTACGCTGTGGTGTTCCAGGTGGCATGAGTTTGTGAAATTATTCCACATTGTTTTAATTGAAGACCAAACTCGTAACTCAAATATTCGCCTCTGCGATCAGATCGTAGAAACTTTATTTTCTTGTTACGATGATTTTCCACTTCACTCTGAAATTCTTTGAACTTTTCAAATGTTTCAGACTTATGTTTCTTCAAGTAGATATACCCATATCTGCTCAAATCATCTGTGAAGGTCAAAAAATAACGATACCCGCCGTGAGCCTCAACACTCATCGGACCTCATACATCAGTATGTATTATATCCAATAAGTCAGTTGCTCGTTCAATTGTTCTGGAGAACGGAGTCTTAGTCATCTTTGCCCATGAGGCATGGTTCGCAAGCATCAACTAATTCATAATCAAGTGATTCCAAAAGCCCATCAGCATGGTTTTTCTTCATGCGCTTTAGACCAATATGACCTAAACGGCAGTGCCACAAATAAGTTGCACTATCATTATTAACTTTGCATCTTTTGGCTTCAATATTATGAATATGTGTATCACTACTATCGAGATTCAACAAACCATTTTCATTGGGTGTATAACCATAGAAGGTTTTATTCATGTAAACATAATAAAAATTATTCTCTAACTTAAATGAATAACCTTATTGCAATAAACATGATGAAATCATATTCATGCTCAACGCAAACACCAAATAACACTTATTTAGGTTCAACACTAATCCCGAAAGTATAGGGAGTGTGCGATGATGATCATATCATTCTTGGAACTACTTCCAACACACATCGTTACTTCACCCTTAACTAGTCTCTGTTCATTCTGCAACTCATGTTTCAAGTTACTACTCTTAGGAACTGAACTAGTATCAAATACCAAGGGGTTGCTATAAACACTAGTAAAGTACACATCAATGACATGTATATCCAATATACCTTTGTTCACTTTGCCATCCTTCTTATCCGCCAAATACTTGGGGCAGTTCCGCTTCTAGTGACTAGTCCCTTTGCAGTAAAAGCACTTAGTCTCAGGCTTAGGTCCAGAATTGGGCTTCTTCACTTGAGCAGCAACTTGCTTGCCATTCTTCTTGAAGTTCCCCTACTTCCCTTTGCCCTTTTCTTGAAACTAGTGGTCTTGTTAACCATCAACACTTGATGCTTTCCTTGATTTCTACCTTCATCGATTTCAGCATCACAAAGAGCTTGGGAATCGTTTCCGTTATCCCTTGCATATTATAGTTCATCACGAAGTTCTAGCAACTTGGTGATAGTGACTAGAGAACTCTGTCAATCACTATCTTATCTGGAAGATTAACTCCCACTTGATTCAAGTGATCGTAGTACTCAGACAATCTGAGCACATGCTTACTGGTTGAGCTATTCTCCTCCATCTTGTAGGCAAAGTAATGTCAGAGGTCTCATACCTCTCGACACGGGCATGAGTATGAAATACCAATTTCAACTCTTGGAACATATTATATGCTCCATGGTGTTCAAAACATTTTTGAAGTCCCGGTTCTAAGCCGTAAAGCATGGTGCACTAAACTATCAAGTAGTTATCATACCGAGCTTTTGTCAAAACGTTCAAAATGTCTGGATCTGCTCCTACAATAGTTCTGTCACCTAGCGGTGCATCAAGGACATAATACTTCTGTGCAGCAATGAGGATAATCCTCAGATCATGGAGCTAGTCCGCATCTTTGCTACTAACATCTTTCAACTTATTTTTCTCTAGGAACATATCAAAAATAAAACAGGGGAGCTAAACGCGAGCAATTGATCTACAACATAGATATGCAAATACTACCACGACTAAGTTCATGATAAATTAAAGTTCAATTAATCATATTACTTAAGAACTCCACTTAGATAGACATCCCTCTAATCATCTAAGTGATCACGTGATCCAAATCAACTAAACCATGTCCGATCATCACGTGAGATGGTGTAGTTTTCAATGGTGAACATCACTATGTTGATCATATCTACTATATGATTCACGCTCGACCTTTCGGTCTCAAAGTTCCGAGGCCATATCTGCATATGCTAGGCTCGTCAAGTTTAACCTAAGTACTCTGCATGTGCAAAACTGGCATGCACCCGTTGTAGATGAACGTAGAGCTTATCACACCCGAACGTCACATGGTGTCTCGGCACGATGAACTTTGGCAACGGTGCATACTCAGGAAGAACACTTTTACCTTGAAATTTAGTGAGAGATCATCGTATAATGCTACCGTCAAACAAAGCAGAATAAGATGCATAAAGGATAAGCATCACATGCAATCAGTATAAGTGATATGATATGGCCATCATCATCTTGTGCTTGTGATCTCCATCTCCGAAGCACTGTCATGATCACCATCGTCACCGGCACGACACCTTGATCTCCATCGTAGCATCGTTGTCGTCTCGCCAACTATTGCTTCTACGACTATCGCTACCGCTTAGTGATAAAGTAAAGCAGTTACAGGGCGATTGCATTGCATACAATAAAGCGACAACCATATGGCCCTTGCCAGTTGCCGATAACTCGGTTACAAAACATGATCATCTCATACAACAAAATATAGCATTATGTCTTGACCATATCACATCACAACATGCCCTGCAAAAACAAGTTAGACGTCCTCTACTTTGTTGTTGCAAGTTTTACGTGGCTGCTACGGGCTGAGCAAGAACCGTCCTTACCTATGCATCAAAACCACAACGATAGTTCATCAAGTTAGTGTTGTTTTAACGTTCGCAAGGAACGGGTGTAGCCACACTTGGTTCAACTAAAGTTGGAGAAACTGACACCTGCCAGCCACTTGTGTGCAAAGCACATTGGTAGAACCAGTCTCGCGTAAGTGTATGCATAATGTCGGTCCGGGCCGCTTCATCCAACAATACTGCCGAACCAAAGTATGACATGCCGGTAAGCAGTATGACTTGTATCGCCCACAACTCACTTGTGTTCTACTCGTGCATATAACATCTATGCATAAAACCTGGCTCGGATGCCACTATTGGGGAACGTAGTAATTTCAAAAAAATGCCTACGCACACGCGAGATCATCGTGATGCATAGCAATGAGAGGGGAGAGTATGTCTACCTACCCTCGTAGACCGAAAGCGGAAGCGTTTATCAACGCGGTTGATGTAGTCGTACACCTTCACGACCCGTCCCGATCAAGTACCGAACGTACGGCACCTCCGCGTTTAGCACACGTTCAGCTCAATGACGTCCTCGCCTTCTTGATCCAGCAAGAGGGGCGAAGTAGTAGATGAGTTCCGGCAGCACGACGGCATGGTGACGGTGTTGGTGAAGAACAATCTTCGCAGGGCTTCTCCTAAGCACTACAAAAACTATGACGGAGGATAAACTAGAGGGGACGGGGTTTCCGGCACACGGCTTGGTGTTTCTTGATGTGTCTTGGGTGCTAGCCCTACCCCTCTATTTATATGTTGAGCCTTGGGGTCGAAACTTGGAGTAAAAGCCTCCACAAAGTCGGTTTCACCCGAAAGGCAAGAGTCCTTCTCGGACTCCAGGGCCAGACGCCAGGGTTCCCGGCGTCTGGACCCAGCCGCCAAGGACCCTGTCGTCTAGCCCCTGGACTCCGCAAAACTTCCTTTTGCGCTTTCCAAAAACCTTGTGGGATTTCCCCTTTGGCCAAAATAAAGTGTTCTCGTACCCAAACATTTCGGGAAACATCCGGAACCCCTTCCGGTGAATTCCAAAACCCTTCCGGAGACCAAACACTATTATCCCATATATCAAACTTTATCTCTGGACCATTCTGGAGTTCCCCGTCATGTCCGTGATCTTATCCAGAACTCCGAACAACATTCAGTTACCAACATACATAACTCATAAATACTATATCGTCAACGAACGTTAAGCGTGCGGACCCTATGGGTTCGAGAACTATGTAGACATGACCGAGACACTTCTCTGGTCAATAACCAATAGCGGAACCTGGATGCCCATATTGCTCCTACATATTCTATGAAGATCTTTATCGGTCGAACCGCATAACGACATATGTTGTTCCCTTTGTCATCGGTATGTTACTTGCCCGAGATTCGATCGTCGGTATCTCAATACCTAGTTCAATCTCGTTACCGGCAAGTCTCTTTACTCGTTTCGTAATACATCATCCCGTAACTAACTCATTAGTTACAATGCTTGCAAGGCTTATAGTGATGTGCATTACCGAGTGGGCCCAGAGATACCTCTCCGACAATCAGAGTGACAAATCCTAATCTTGAAATATGCCAACTCAACAAGTACCTTCGGAGACACCTGTAGAGCACCTTTATAATCACCCAATTACGGTGTGACGTTTGGTAGCACACAAAGTGTTCCTCCGGTAAACGGGAGTTGCATAATTCATAGTCATAGGAACATGTATAAGTCATGGAGAAAGCAATAGCAACATACTAAACGATCAAATGCTAAGCTAACGGAATGGGTCAAGTCAATCACATCATTCTCCTAATGATGTGATCCCGTTAATCAAATGACAACTCATGTCTATGGTTAGGAAACATAACCATCTTTGATAAACGATCTAGTCAAGTAGAGCCATACTAATGACACTCTGTTTGTCTATGTATTCACACATGTATTACATTTCCAGTTAATACAATTCTAGCATGAATACTAAACATTATCATGAAATAAGGAAATAAATAATAACTTTATTATTGCCTCTAGGGCATATTTCCTTCACAGGTCACAACGGTGGACAACGGCCCCAGCTCCACGGCCTCCCTTCCGCTAGGAGGAGCGCACTAGGGGCTGCAGGGGAGGATTTGGGAGCAAGGTCCCTCCCCGCATCGCGCGGAGCAGGGCGTCCCCCAGAGGTAGGCCCTCTGTCGGGGAGGTGATAGTGAGCCTTCCCTCGGCAAAGGACCCGTGGTCGCCAAGGGCGCCGTTGGTGTCCCATTTGCCCCTAGGCTTCGTCCTGGTTTCCGAACGCACCAATGCTGGTCGAGGATGGCACAAGGCGGGGCCTTCGTCTAGCGATATGAAGTAAGGTTGCGCCTCTGAAGATCTCCGCTCGTGACACTCTCACGTAATAATGAGTGGGGCTGTACACGCCCCGGAGTCTCAGGAGTGCCGCCCTCGGGCCTCGGGGGCTCCCTCCCACGTCCTAGTGGCAGCACTTAGCTCCAGCTGGTGAGAAGACAAGAAGACTAAACTAGGCGCCGGACGCGGCCATTTGCTTTTAATCTCTTTTCTGTAGCCCGGTTTTCTTGCTTTGGATTTAAATTTGAAGTTGAATTTTCATTGGTATGCAAGGGGGGTGTCTTTTCTCGTTCGTGCGATTTCTTGCAATCTGGTTCCTTGCCCTGATTCAGAGTTCGCACCTGCTGCCTACCCCATCGCGAGCTCCTCGCGAGCGGGGGCTGAGCGCGGTGCACGCGCGCTACGCGCACGTACTTCCATGGCTGGCGCTTGCTTCTCGTGAGGCCCTCTCAGACGGATCGGTAGGCCCCTCAGAAGCTCACGACCTCACGAGCCGGTCGGGAATTGGACCTGACTAAGGTAAACTGCAGCAGTAAGCTCGCGGCGGGACTCGCAGGCTCATAAAAACACATCTCCAGCTTGGCCTAAGGAATAGAGGCAGTAATCTATTTACATGAGGGGCTCCCCCTCCCAAAATGGTCTTACAACTTTTAGGGCCGTGCCCGAGCTTTCACATGCAGGGTCAATGACAAGGAAGCACGGGGTTAATCGGGCATATCGCTCACCGCGTCCTCCGGGCCGCCCTCAAACGCGTCGCTGGCGTCGCCATCACCATTGCTGGCATCACCATCACCATCGCCGACATCACCGTCACCATTGTCGGCGTCGCCCACACCATCGTCGACCACATCACCTTCATCCGTTGCGACCACCATCGCGTCGTCCTCGGAGGTGAAGGCCCTGACTAGAGCATCCACATTGTCTTCTACCCAGCGCGCCAGGTCACCCCGGATGGCCTCAGGCACAGGGGCAATGGTGGCGTCAAAATCTAAGTTGGGGTAGGTGTTCTGGGGGTGGCTGAAGACGCGGGAGAACGCGCGCCTAAGCAGGTCGCGGCTCCTCTCTTCAACAAGCTCGCGAGCCCTCTCGGATCGATTCTCCAAGCATGTCACCACATTGGTGAAGAATAGGAGATGACTGGCGTAATCGTTCGAGTGGGGATGAGGGGCATCTTCGTTGTAGATGGTTCCCAGCGCCGTGTTGGCTCTTATCCTGAGGCTTTGGAGCATGGGGGTGTGCTCGCCCTCCAGCGTCCGCTGTCGGAGCGCTTCCTGCCTTCTCTGCTACACGGAGGACTCGGCGCTGGCGACCCGCTGCTGAAGAGAAAGTAGCTCAGCGTGCGAGGAAGCCAGCTCTGCTTGCACTGAGATGAGGGCGGCTGCGGTGGCTTCCTCATACTGTCCCGCCTTAGCCAACCCCGACTTAAGGGCAGTAGTCCTGCCCACTGCTTCGGCTTCCACGAGCTTCAGCTTCAAGTCGTACCTGCCCAAAAGATCCGTGTGAGCCTCGGCCACCCGGCGATCGACCTCCTCCTGGGCCTTGGCCTCGTGCGCGCCGTCAGCATCCTCCGCTTGGGCGGGTTGGCGCTCCCTCGTCTCCAACCACTCAAGCTCAAGGCTGCGCTCCGTGGCTTCCAGCACCAGCGCTTCCTTGCGCCTCAGGATCTCTTCCTCCCCGGCAGGCGTCCCCTTCATCGATGCTAGGACGGCCTTGCGTGCCTCCACCTGTTGCTCCAGGGAGGCACTCCAGGCTTGGAGCTCTCACGTGTGTTTTTCTGCGATCTCGCGGCGACGATCAGCTTCCCAGGCTTCTTCCAAGGCTCGGGCGCAGGCCTCGTGTGAGGTCGCAAGAGATAGCTCAGCCTTCGCGTTATCAAGCTCATGCTGGTGGCGCCCGAGGTTGATGGCCACCTTCAGTTTATGCCGCTCCTCCAGCAGCCGAAGACCCTCAGCCTCGAGGCGCGCGTCTACATCCACAAGTTCTCCGCCAAGCCGGCACATCGTGCCCATCGCCTCCCGAAAGAGCTCATGGCGGACGACACTCCGTTCGTGCGCAAAATTGAGCACGGTCGATTCCGTCCTCCATAGCGGGGGTCGCTGACAGGATCCGAAGCGGCTTGCTCCGTTTCTGCAGGGGGCTGAGGGCTGGCACCCCCCCCCCCCCGGTCACTGACTGGGCTTCTGCGGGAGCCCGGTTGGGTTGAGGCTCGCTACTCGAAGAAGAAACCAAGACCAAAGCTGTCCAGCCACCGCCTACAACCAGAGGAGGAGCCCTTGGCATGCTCGGCGCACCCCCGGTGAGGCCATGAAGAAGAGACAGCAGGAGCGCGGGCTCGAGGCGCCAAGCTAGCGTGTCTGCCTCTCCGGCCGACCTCGCGCCGGGGGCAGCATGCTGGCTTGGGATGCTCAAGGCCAGCGGGGGATTCGAGGCAGGAGGAGGTTGCTTCCCGGGAGGCTTCACGGCCTTAGCAGATGGGAACCTAAAGAGCCACCGTCAGGAAGGGAAGCAACACTCGAGGAATTACAAAGATAAGGTACTTACTCATCTATGGTGATGTACTTCCTCTGTATCAACGGCGGAAGGCGCCACTGCTATAGCTTGGCGACCCCTTCCTTTTGCAGAGTGCATCGAAGTCCACACGGAGCCGGCCGAAGCGTTGGACGTGGTGACCAGTGCAGGGCGCGACTGGTGAAGTGCCCAAGGAGGCGACCTCAGGAGCGCCAAGCTGGGTTGAGCCATCGGGTTCCGCCTCGCGATGACCTCCTGAGGCCTCGGGAGCTTCTACCTTAGGAGAAGCAGATTGCGTCGCCCCCTCGACTGCCACCCCAGAGCGAGAGTTACGAGCTCCCGGAGATGGTGCCTCAAGAGCCACGGGCGGCGTCGACACCTCGGCACCCGTGCCTATGGCCTCCGGTGGTGCTTGCCCCCCTGTGTCCACTCTTGGGGCAAGTTCGGCACCAGTGACAAGGAGGGGAACCATGGTGAAGGGGTTCTCGCGGGACCCCTCAAGGCTGACCGGATGCAGCCCCCATTCATCAAAGCGGGGCATCTGCCCCGCAAACTCTACCCTGTTTGAGCAACGGTACAAGAGACATCACTCAAGTGGCATATCGGTTGGTGAGGGGTTGCCCGCCAGGACCTCGAGCACCGTCCTTCGTGCCTCGAGCGGAAGCCCTGACTCTTGAAGCCTCATGCGATCCTGGCCGACAGACAGGGCCCACATCGGCTGGGAATGGCACTGGAGTGGGGCGACGCGGCGTCGGAGGAACTCCTTCATCACCATGGGCATAGTCAAGCCAAGATCCTTCAAGCTCTTCAACCGGAGCCAGACGAAGGCGAGGCGGGGGCTCGTAAGCTTCTCGTGAGCCCAGCCGGAGCTGGGGATGGCGGGTGCCGACGGACGCAAGAGCAAAGGGTTGAGCACTCCAACATCCACATACACCCACCGTGTTCGGAACCCGCTCGAAGACGACGGGAGTTCAAATTCAATCCCCGAGCCGGCCGTCGCCGCCACGGCCTAGAAGCTCAGGCACCCCGAGCATTGCTAGGGGTCAGTCAGGTGCAGCAAGAAGAAATGGCGCAGAAGGGCCACGGAGGGGGCGATGCCCACCATGGCCTCGCAGACAAAGGCAAAGATGGAAAGAAGAGCAACGTATTGGGGATCTAGGTGTAGCATATGAATCTAGTGATGGGAAAGCATGGCGTTGAAGAAGGCGGAGAAGGGAGGGACCAGGCCAGCCCATAGGGCGCCGATGAAGAATTGAACCTCGGTGGTTGTTCTATCGACAGAAGCTCGGGACGCAGGCAAGGCCACCGTCCCTCCCCATTCATTGAAGCTGGTGGCAAGCGCAAGGCAGACCTTGTCCATGGCCTCCTGATTGAGCACCCACGATCGGCCGACGGTGGGCTCAACGAACAAAGGCGGGCTGGCTGAGGACAGGGGCTTCTTCCCTTTCTCCGTCCGGTTTGGCGCAATGGCGATGGAGAGGACTGAGCTCAGGTCAGATTGGGAGAGGAAGCTGTGGTTCGAAGAAGTGGAGGAGTCTGGGAGTGCATTGCTAGCAATGGGGAAATAACTGTGTAGGACGCCGTGGCCGCCTAGCCAGGCGGATATCAAGGCTGCGTGAGGAAGCGGGGCCGCCCACGTCCAATCGATCGCCACACGCCGAGCGGGGCCATAGACTGTTGGGGCCCGCGGCGCTCCGCACTTGCCCTTTGGCTTACCTCGAAGCCAAGTCCGAGCGCGCCTTGGGCCCGAGGGCTACTGTCGGCGTTCTGGGAACAGCGGTCCCCAGACTTGCCTGCCTGCGGCCCGCAGCGTGGCTCCACTAGCGGCCCTGTATGGCCCATCTTCACCAGCAAACACTCAAGACCCTCGCGAGGCGGATGACGCAAGACCTCCTCAGGGGCGGTCTCACCAGGCCGGCTCGCAAGGGGCGGAGTGATCAAGGCAAGGGACACCTCGCGAGGTTTCTGTGATGCAAGCCATGACGACTGGAGCCAGGCGAGCGCCAGGAGGGCGCCAGCGTGCAGTGTCCTCGTTTCCTCTTTGGTGCTAAAGAGGCAAGCACAGGCGAGGAGTCCCGAGGAATCAGGCAAAGGTTTCCATATTGATGCAATAAGACCAAGACCAGTAGGACGACAGGACGAAGGTCACCGTGGAGCCCAAGGCGGCGTCACCACGAGAGCCTTTGGCAGGCGAAGACCACCTTTTGTCAGGATAACTTGTACTAGTTGTGTCCCTTTGAATTTGGCCGTTGTGGGATCCCTTCCCACTCAGTATTTAGGGAGAAGGACCAAGGCCTCTATAAATAGGACTAGCCACCATAGTAGGAGGGGGACGGATCGAGAGAGAGAGAGAGAGGATTTAGTTCATCCTCAACCACACAAGTTCACCAAGCACAAGAACACCTCTCCTCGGGAGGCTGTTCTTCCCTTGTAACTGTTCATCCTCAGCCCAAGAGGCAATCCACCACACTACACTGGAGTAGGGTATTACACCACATCAGTGGCCCGAACCAGTATAAACTCTTGTGTCTCCTGTTCTTTGGGTTCGTCGAGCTAGGCCGTGAGATCATGATGTGTGCGAGCTAGAGGGGGGGAGATCTTCGTGCGCACCCCAGTGTTCGAACCTCAAGGGTTTTTCCGAAACCCGAAATCCGACAGGAGCGATCGAAAGGTTGAAGAGACTAAGGTTATAATGGCCGAGGGAATTAAAGGGGAAGCCGGACGGCCAGGAATATCGGCAGGCCCTAATGACAGTTCTAATTTGCAGCGCGTAAATCCATCGTGCCGCACGTAACTGCATCGCGTGGCAACGCGTGTGGCGCAACCGCATGCATATGGGCCCCCGATGTGATCGTGCGCACGCCCTTCTGCTGGCAGAGCGCGCGCGGAGGGATGCGAGCAGAGCGCTCCGCGGTCGCCTCAATGGTGAGCAACCATATATATGTGCATATAGTAGTTGAACACGCAAGGAAAAGCTGCCCACAACCCGAGCGCACCGACGGACGCAAGCAGAGCGCGCCACGGCGCCTAACAGCGAGAACAACGCGTTGCGGTGCCTAACGGCGAGCAGAGCTTGCCGAGGGACGCGAGCAGAGGCCGTCACAGTGATACGTGGAAAATAAGACAAACTGTGTGAGCGATGTCGAAGACATCAAGCACGAATCAGATTAGAGTTGCGTGTGCGATACGTGGCATACATTTGATCCATCCGAGCTGTTTGTGATGGAATAAGCCGTGTGTGTTGTGGGCAAATGCTTACTGGTATATAACCTTAAATTTAACCAAAAAAGTGTTAATGCATGTTACAAAAATTGTATAGCTGAAAACTATATTCAAATACGAATCCAACGATATAATCTTTGGCGACATGCATTCGTATTTTATTAGTTAAATCCTACTTATAAACCAGGACGAGCGTATAGTAGGTAATTAAATCAAAAACTTTTTTTTATTAATCGTATGTGTATGTGTCCTTCCGTCCTCCTCTCGCACGTCTTGTCACCCCACTACCGCGGACGGCTTACAACTCAAGCTTGCGCAGCGCGTGGGGGCGTTCTTTTGGCCAAACGGTGACGCCAATGAATCGTCGGTGAACCCGTTCCCCCGCAACCTTGCAGGTTCCCACCTGACTCGGTGAAATCCCCCAAAATCCCAACGCTTACCAGCCTGCTATATAAACCATCAGGGCCAGCGAGTCATGCATCGCATTTTTCCCTCCCTCCCTGTAGTTTATCTCGTCTGCTTCTCCCACAATCGTCAATGGCACCGGTCCGTCGTCATCGCTCAACCACCCCGCCGTCATTAGAGGACAGCTCCAGCCGGGAGGCTACACCGCGGCGGCGGCGCAGTCCCCGGCGTAGTGTAGTGCGTGTGGCATCCCTGTTGGTGTGCGTGGAACACCCACCACAAGGTCCGCCATTGCTGCCCATCGGCAGCTGTTGTCGGTTGTCGTTGCCGCCACACCACCTCAAAAGCCAGGGCCATCGCCCACTCCGCCGTCGTGGCCCGAAGGCGGGAGGTGGCCGTTGTGGCCGCCACCCCACTGCCGGCCATCACCCACTCCGCCACCGCGGCACGAAGGCGGGAGGTGGCCGTCGTGGCCGCCACCCCACTGTCGTCCATCACCCGCTCTGCCACCGGGGCACGAAGGCGAGAGGTGGCCGTCGTGGCCGCCACCCCACTACCGGCCATCTCCCGTTCCGCCACCGCGGCCCGAAGGCGGGAGGTGGCCTCATGACCACCACCCATCGTCGGCCGCCGTGGCCACCAACCCACCGTGGACCGCCGGGATCATCACCCGCTCCGCCACCGCCGCCCTAAGGAGGGAGGCGGAGGTGGAGACCCGCACGTGCTTCAGCGACCTTGCGCGCTACATCAAGTTCCTGCAGGAGGAGTAGGAGTGCCTCATCGAGCATGCAAAGAGCCTTACCGCAGCCGTGGCCGCAGCACACGCCGACGCAGAGCCGAGGAATCAGGAGATCTATGAGCAGTCCGGCAGCTTTGAGAGGGGTCGTCTGGAGCGGCAGTGGGCGTTCGAGCTGGCAAGCGTAGTTGAACATGCAGCAGTGGATGGCACCGTATTCCAGTTGTCCAGCTCATCGGTAGGCTGCTCCTCGTCCTCTGCCTCTTACTGAGCGCGCTCGGCAGAGGAGAGGCTGCCGGAAGTAGCACAAAGCCCCTCCATAGTAGTAGTAGTATTTAGGTACTATTTTGTTCAGTTCATCTGACTATAGATGTGGTGGAAATGTACAATGTACTTAAAATTAGCTACTATATATAGTTGAACTAGCTATTTCAATACATGGTTGGCAACAATTGGGGAAAAGTTTGGTCGGTTCAGCTGTCAAGTTGAACTCTTTGTATAAATTAAGAATGACTGCTTAATCTATGAATGAAATCTGTGCTTAATTACTGAATTTTAGTTGCAAAATTTAGATAGTGCTTGTGATTTTTAGCTACATATTTTGACAAATCGTAGTGTTACAAGGATTGAAAAATGGCAATGTTACTAGATCAACAAATGTCAATCTTTCCAGTTTGACAAATGGCAACATACCCAATATGATAGATGCAAATCTTACCAAATAGTTTGTATGTGGTTGCACACAGGTCATCCAAAACAACCGTTTGCGTTGAAGGGATGCACAAATCCTGCGCTGCGAATTTTCCCTCGACTTAAGGGGGAAGACCATAGTTCTCACTTTGCATACCAATGTTCTATCTAAAACATTTGCGATCAAGAGCTGCGGAAATCCTGCTCGGCACATTTTCTCTTGGCTTCCTGGGGAAGCTGTCAGTTTGCATATGGGTGTTCTAACTAAAACGTTTATGATCAAGAGCTGCACAAATCCTGCTCGGCACGTTTTCCCTTGGCTTCCTGGGAAGTTGTCGGTTTGCATACGGGTGTTCTAACTAAAGCATTTGTGATGAGTGTTTTATATTTAAAAATCATATTAAACTGTGGCTTGGGCGCCATTAATGGATAGGATGCGAGCAAGGCGGGCGGACATGGAAGTCAAAGGGCTCGCTTCCCGGTGAGCCAACACGGCGTACAGCTCGCACACTTCCCGGTGAGCCTCCGCATTGGAGTACATCTCGCACGCCTCCCGTTTAGGCAAGCACTGAAGCACCTATCCGCACGGCACCTCCTAGCCATTAAAAGAGTGAGGCGTGGTGTCACGTGAATGGTTAACAAAATGCACACAATTTAAATTATACAAAACGTTTGAGATGTTACAGTGGTAGCTATTTGTTTCAAAATGCCTTTGTTGGCTGTTATTCGAGTGTGCCTTCTCTAAAAATGGACACGAAAAATACCATAGCATGTCGGGTGCCATTCCATGATAGCATGCCAAGTTTCATGAATTTCAGACGAGTTTTGGATTTACTAGAATTTAAAAACAAAGTATCTCAACGTTTTGCCGGCAAAGTACCCTGGTGTTTGGAATTCATTCTCATTTCCTGCATGGGACCTAAGCATGCACCCAAGGACATATATTTGATTTTTCAACCAATTTATATGCACCGGAGCATGTGCATGTAGTTCAAATTTGAATTATGCACATAAAAGGACTAGAAAACCCAGTTAATGTATAAAAATGTCCAAATGAACTCCAAAAAATTCCAAAGTTTATCACAACACTCCGGTTGTTCTCTGTTGACACTAGAAAAAATTTGAAAGCAATAAGAGGCAATGGATATTGTTTCGTCCCCAAAGGTGGCACGTTCCCTACCGAAACCATCACGCTTGTTGTGAGAAGCTTATACCCAAACCTGCCCCAACAGGGACAAAATTTTACCATGGGATGTTGATGTCGCTCCATGATAGCTTGCCAAGTTTCATGAATTTCAGACGAGTTTTGGATTACTAGAATTTAAAAACTAGGTATCTCAATGTTTGCGGCCAAGTGACAGTGGCAGTGTGTTTGACATTCATTCCCATTTCTTGCATGGGACCTAAGCATGCAACCAAGGACACAAATTTGATTTTTCAACCAATTTATATGCACCAGAGCATGTGCATGTAGTTCAAATTTGAATTATGCAGATAAATGCCTAGAAAACCCAGTTAATGTATAAAAATGTCCAAACGAACCCCGAAAAATTCCAAAATTTAACACAACACTCATGTTGTTCTATGTTTACACTAGAAAATTTTTGAAAGCAATAAGAGGCAACGGATATTGTTTCATCCCCAAAGGGGCGTGTTCCCTACCGAAACCATCATGCTTGTTGTGAGAAGCTCTGGTTTGTGAGAAGCTTATACCCAAACCTGCCCTAAATGGGACAAATTTTTTACCACGGCATGTTGATGCCTCTCCATGATAGCATGCCAAGTTTCATGAATTTCAGACGAGTTTTGGATTTACTAGAATTTAAAAACCAGGTATCTCAATGTTTGCGGCCAAGTGACGGTGGCAGGGTGTTTGAAATTCATTCCCATTTCTTGCATGGGACCTAAGCATGCAACCAAGGACACATATTTGATTTTTCAACCAATTTGCTTGCACTGGAACTTGTGCATTTAGTTCAAATTTGAATTATGCACATAAAATGCCTAGAAAACCCAGTTAATGTATAAAAATGTCCAAACGAACCCCAAAAAATTCCAAAATTTAACACAACACTCATGTTGTTCTATGTTGACACTAGAATTTTTTGAAAGCAATAAGAGGCAACGGATATCGTTTCATCCCCAAAGGTGGCACGTTCCCTACTGAAACCATCACGCTTGTTGTGAGAAGCTCTGGCGTGTGAGAATCTTATACCCAAACCCGCCCCAAATGGGACAAATTTTTACCACGACATGATGATGCCACTCCATGATAGCATGCCAAGTTACATGAATTTCAGACGATTTTTGGATTTACTAGAATTTAAAAACCAGGTATCTCAATGTTTGCGGCCGAGTGACGATGGCAGGGTGTTTGACATTCAATCTCATTTCTTGCATGGGACCTAAGCATGCAACCAAGGACGCAGATTTGATTTTTCAACCCGTTTATATGCACTGGAGCATGTGCGTGTAGTTCAAATTTGAATTATGCACCTAAAATGCCTACAAAACCAAGTTAATGTATAAAAACGTCCAAACAAATCCTGAATAATTCCAATTTTTTAGACGACACATCTATCGTTGCATGTTCACTGCAGATAAAAGTTCTAGCAATTCAAACACCATCGTTTCCAGCTGTGACCCCATTATGTCATTCAAATCAAGACGAAAAATCAAGTAGATCGCACACAGTTTATTATCACCAACCGTGTGAGATGCAGCACAAAATATCTTGGAGCACTGTCGTACTGTAGTACGCATATGGCTTATGCGAGAAGGTGCGATAACCCACAAGTATAGGGGATCGTTTGTTGCCTTGTTCGATAAATAAGAGTGTCGAACCCAACGAGGAGCTAAAGGTAGAACAAATATTCCCTCAAGTTCTATCGACCACCGATACAACTCTATGCACACTTGGCGTTTGCTTTACCGAAAACAAGTATGAAACTATTTTATAGGTGTGATGCTAGAACTACTTTACAAGAATAAAACTAGAAGTACTTTGCAAGATAATAAAAGTTAGGTGTTTAGTAAAAGGGTTTTTGTCAACAAGAAAGTTATTTGTCCCTAGGCAATCCATCACAAGTACCGTTAATCATTCTTGCAATTCTATATGAGGGAGAGGCATGAGCTAACATACTTTCTCTACTTGGATCATATGCACTTATAATTGGAACTCTAGCAAGCATCCGCAGCTACTAAAGATCATTAAGGTCATGAAACCCAACCATAGCATTAAGTATCAAGTCCTCTTTATCCCATACGCCATAGCCCACCTACTCGGGTTTAAGCTTCTGTCACTCTCGCAACCCACCATAAGAAAACCATGAACATATTGCAACACCCTACAGTGGGGGCCACTCACGTTTGTGCGAGAACAGAGGGCACTGTAGGACAGCACCATAAATAAAATATACAATCATACCAACCAACATCACGATTAACCCACAGGACAAAACGGATCTACTCAAACATCATGGGATAACCATAGATCATTGGGAAATAATATATGGAGTTGAGCACCATGTTTAAGTAGAGATTACAGTGGGGAGAAGGGGTGTTACACCGCTGCATAAAGGGGGAGAGAGTTGGTGTTGACGGTAGCAAGATTGTTGATGTAGATCGTCGTCTCAATCGTTGCCCCGGCGGCACTCCGGCGCCACCGGGAGCGAGGGGGGAGCCCCCCTACTTCTTCTTCTTCCTTGGCCTACCCCCAAGATGGGGAGGATAATTCCCCGTCTAGTCCATGGTCTCCTATGGCGGCGGAGGGGCGGGATCCCCCCCCCCCCGAGATTGGATCTCCCTCTCTGTTCTCTTCTGTTTCACGTTCCCCAGATTTGGCCGAAAACCGTTTCTTATATTCCGGGAGATCCATAACTCCGATTGCGCTGAGATTTTAACATGATTTTTTTCCGGATATAGCTTCCTTGCGCCCGAAGTAGATCTCCAACCGATGTTCTAGGAGGGCACAACCCACCACCACGCGTCAAGGGCCTCTGGCACGCCCTGGTGTCTTGTGGGTTGTGTGGGCCTCCGTTTGCGGTGATTCCAACTCCCAAAAATCACATATATTCCAAAATAATTCTCCGTAAAATTTTATTGCATTTGGACTTCGTTTGATATGGATACTCTGCGATACAAAAAACATGCAGAAAACATGGACTGGCACTAGGCAGTGGATCAATAGGTTAGTCCAATAAATCATATAAAAAGTTGCCAAAAGTATGCAAAAGTTGTATAATATTGGCATGAAACAGTCAAAAAATTATAGATACGATGGAGATGTAACAGCATCCCCAAGATTAATTCCTGCTCGTACTCGAGTAGGTAAATGATAAAAAAATATTTTTTGATGTGGAATGCTACCTAGCATAAACTTGGTCATATATCTAATCATGGCATGAATATTAAGACATGAGTGATTCAAAGCAATAGTCTATAATTTGACATAAAGACATCAATACTTAGGCATCCCAACAAACAATCATGTCTTTCAAAATATCAGCGCTAAAGAAAGTTATCCCTACAAAATCATATAGTCTTGTCATGCTCTGTCTTCTTAACACAAAGTATTTATCATGCACAACCCCGATGACAAGCCGATCAATTGGTTCATACTTTTTAACGCGCTTCGGCTTTTTCAACCCTCACGCAATACATGAGCGCAAGCCCTGGATATAGCACTACGGGTGGAATAGAGTATAATGATAGGGGTAAATATAAAGAAGACAAAAGGTAAGAAAGTCTCACATCGATGCGGCTAACCAACGGGCTATGGAGATGCCCATCTATCGATATCAATGCGAGGAGTAGGGATTGCCATGCAACGAATGCACTAAGAGCTATAAGTGTATGAAAGGTCAATATGAAAACTAAGTGGGTGAGCATCTAATCCTACAATGAAAAATTCCCACTAGTTTATGAAAGTGACTGATACGTCTCCGACGTATCTACTTTTCCAAACACTTTTGCCCTTGTTTTGGACTCTAACTTGCATGATTTGAATGGAACTAACCCGGACTGACGCTGTTTTCAGCAGAATTTCCATGTTGTTATTTTTGTGCAAAAATAAAAGTTCTCAGAATGACCTGAAAATCAACAGAGATTATTTTTGGAATATATAAAAAATACTGGAAGAAAGATCCACGTCAGGGGGCCCACACCCTGTCCACGAGGGTGGGGGCGCGCCCTCCTGCCTCGTGGGCCCCTTGGAGCTCCACCGACCGCAACTCCAACTCTATATATTCACGTTCGGGGAGAGAAAAATTAGAGAGAAGGATTCATCACGTTTTATGATACGGAGCCGCCGCCAAGCCCTAAACTCTCTTGGGAGGGCTGATCTGGAGTCCGTTCGGGGCTCAGAAGAGGGGAATCCATCGCCATCGTCATCATCAACCTTCCTCCACCAATTTCATGATGCTCACCGCCGTGCGTGAGTAATTCCATCATAGGCTTGCTGGAAGGTGATGGGTTGGATGAGATTTATCATGTAATCGAGTTAGTTTTTGTTAGGGTTTGATCCCTAGTATCCACTATGTTCTGAGATTGATGTTGCTATGACTTTGCTATGCTTAATGCTTGTCACTAGGGCCCGAGTGCCATGATTTCAGATCTGAACCTATTATGTTTTCATCAATATATGAGAGTTCTTGATCCTATCTTGCAAGTCTATAGTCACCTATTATGTGTTATGATCCGTTAACCCCTAAGTGACAATAATCAGGATACTTACCGGTGATGACCGTAGTTTTAGGAGTTCATGTATTCACTATGTGTTAATGCTTTGGTCCGGTACACTATTAAAAGGAGGCCTTAATATCCCTTAGTTTCCAATAGGACCCCGCTGCCACGGGAGGGTAGGACAAAAGATGTCATGCAAGTTCTTTTTCATAAGCACGTATCACTATATTCGAAATACATGCCTACATTACATTGATGAACTGGAGCTAGTTCTGTGTCACCCTAGGTTATGACTGTTACATGATCGATCGCATCCAGCATAATTCTCCATCACCGATCCATTGCCTATGAGCTTTTCATATATTGTTCTTCACTTATTTACTTTTCCACTGCTACTATTACAATCACTACAAAACCCAAAAATATTACTTTTGCTACCGTTACCTTTTGCCACCGTTACCACTACTATCATATTACTTTGCTACTAAACACTTCGCTGCAGATATTAAGTTTCCAGGTGTGGTTGAATTGACAACTCAGCTGCTAATACTTGAGAATATTCTTTGGCTCCCCTTGTGTCGAATCAATAAATTTGGGTTGAATACTCTACCCTCGAAAACTTTTGCGACCCCCTATACTTGTGGGTTATCAGTGACAACATAGGAGACTCTCCATATGAAAAACATGGTGCTACTTTGAAGCACAAGTGTGGTAAAGGATACTAATAATGCCCCTTCTCTCTTTGTTTATTTGTTTTGTTCTTTCTCTTTTTTCTTTCTCTTTTTTCCTTTCTTTTTTCTTTTTTATTTTTTCTTTTTTTCTTTCTTTTTCTTTTTCTTTCTCTCTCATTATCCGGAGTCTCATCCCGAGTTGTGGGGAAATCATAGTCTCCATCATCCTTTCCTCACTGGGGCAATGCTCTAAAAATGATTAATGATGATCATCACACTTCTATTTACTTATAACTCAAAAGAAATAAAAATTACAACTCGATACCTATGACAAAATATGACTCTATATGAATGCCTCTGGCAATGTACCAAGATGTGCAATGATGTAGCATAACATGTATGAAAAATGATGAACGGTGGTTGAGCCACAACTACTATGTCAGCTATATGATCACGCAATGCAATATGACAATGAATGCTCAAGTCATCAAACGGAAGTGGTATAAGTTACATGGCAATATATTTCGGAATGGCCATGGAAAAGCCATAATAGGTAGGTATGGTGGCTGTTTTGAGGAAGATATAATAAGGCTTATGTGTGATAGAGTGTATCATATCACGGGGTTTGGATGCACCTGCGAAGTTTGCACCACGTCTCTATGTGAGAAAGGGCAATGCACGGTACCGTAAAGGCTAGCAAATTGCGGAAAGGTAAGAGTGTGTATAATCCATGGGCTCACATTAGTCATAAAGAACTCATATACTTATTGCAAAATTTTATTAGCCCTCAAAGCAAAGTACTACTACGCATGCCCCTAGGGGGATAGATTGGTAGGAAAAGACCATCGCTCATCCCCGACTGCCACTCATAAGGAAGACAATCAATAATAAATCATGATCCAACTTCATAGCATAACGAGAGACTATATGTGCCTGCTTCGAGAATCACAAACCTTAACACCCATATTCTTACTAACCACGACCATTTACTAGTACCTCCCATATATTCCATCTCTATATCGCAAAACTATTGCAAGGAATCAAACATATCATATTCAGTGATCCATAAGTTTTATGTAGGATTTTATGACTAATCATGCAATTGACCAATTCCTTTTGACTCTCTAAATAGATCTAAGTGAAACATGAGAGTTTAATCTTTCTACAAAGTACCATGCTCTAATAAATATAAGTGAAGCAAAAGAGCATTCTTCAAATAACGGTTTTCTATGTGAAGAGAAACAGGCAATCCAAACTTCAAATGATATAAGTGAAGCACATGAAGCATTCTATAAAGCCATACTCAGAAGATATAAGTGAAGTGCAATGAGCATTCTATAAATCAACCATGGACTATCTCATACCAGCACGGTGCATGAAAGAAAAGTGAAAACTAAATGCAAAAGACGCTCCAAGATTGCACATATCATGTGAACAAAACAAATCTGAAAACATACTGATACTTGTTTAAGAAAGATGGGATGCCTTCCGAGGCATCCCCAAGCTTAGACGCTTGAGTCTCCTTGAATATTTACTTGGGGTTCCTGGGATCCCCAAGCTTGAGCTCTTGCCTCTCCTCCTTCTCCTCACATCGAGACCTCCTCGATCTTCGAACACTTCATTCACACAAAACTTAACCGAACTTTTAGTGGCGGGGTTAGTGAATATGGAAATGAAATCCCATCATGTACTGTTGTAACATTATTGTATAATTATAAACAAACATTACTCACTGTATGCTATCACAATTATATGGCCTCAAGTCAAGGAGGCTTCAACAAGAATTCAAACATATGCAAATAATGAAGCTATAACAGCAATCTTTGAAAACATGACAGTCTGTAAAGATTTGAACATCCACCATACTTCTGTAACTCAAAAAATTCTAAAAAATTTAGGAAAAATAAACATTTTTTATAGAAAGACAGTGCAAAAAGTTTCATAACCGTTTGGCATTCCAGTAAAAAATGTAAAATCACGCACTACAACCAAAGTTTCTATTTTGCACCGCACAGACCAACAAGCAATTTAAACATCCTAAAGGCAAATCTTGGCACATTATTTTTATAATACAATGGAATTCTACAAAGGGATAATTATTTTTGTTGAAAAGTTTCTGTAATTAAGATTCACAAAGTTTCCGTGAGCATGAACAAAGTTCAAGGAGCTCCCCCACTTCAACAATGCTTGTCTCTCTCACTTTCACTTTCCTTTTTGGAAAGTTTTGTGTTCCCCTCTATATGTTTTTGTTTTTAAACTTTATAAAACCACTCAACCAAAATAAATGACTCTATAAAACTTCCAGGTTGTCTTCCTGGCAGCGCTTTCTTTAAAGCCATTAAGTGTGACGCCCCCGTTTCGATCGTACACTAATCATACACGCAAACATGTACGATCAAGATCAGGGACTCACGGGAAGATATCACAACACAACTCTACAAATAAATTAAGTCATACAAGCATCATATTACAAGCCAGGGGCCTCGAGGGCTCGAATACAAGAGCTCGATCATAGACGAGTCAGCGAAAGCAACAATATCTGAGTACAGACATAAGTTAAACAAGTTTGCCTTAAGAAGGCTAGCACAAACTGGGATACAGATCGAAAGAGGCGCAGGCCTCCTGCCTGGGATCCTCCTAAACTACTCCTGGTCGTCGTCGGCGGGCAGCACGTAGTAGTAGGCACCTCCGGTGTAGTAGGAGTCGTCGTCGAAGGTGGCGTCTGGCTCCTGGGCTCCAACATCTGGTTGCGACAACCAGGTAGAAGGGATAGGGGGAAAAGAGGAAGAAAGCAACCGTGAGTACTCATCCAAAGTACTCGCAAGCAAGGAGCTACACTACATATGCATGGGTATCAAATGGAATAAGGGTATCATATGTGGACTGAACTGCAGAATGCCAGAATAAGAGGGGGATAGCTAATCCTGTCGAAGACTACGCTTCTGGCAGCCTCCGTCTTGCAGCATATAGAAGAGAGTAAACTGAAGTCCTCCAAGTAGCATCGCATAGCATAATCCTACCCGGCGATCCTCCCCTCGTTGCCCTGTTAGAGAGCGACCACCGGGTTGTATCTGGCACTTGAAAGGGTGTGTTTTATTAAGTATCCGGTTCTAGTTGTCATAAGGTCAAGGTACAACTCCAAGTCGTCCTGTTACCGAAGATCACGGCTATTCGAATAGATTAACTTCCCTGCAGGGGTGCACCACATACCCCAACACGCTTGATCCCATTTGGCCGGACACACTTTCCTGGGTCATGCCCGGCCGTGGAAGATCAACACGTCGCAGCCCCACCTAGGCACAACAGAGAGGTCAGCACGCCGGTCTAAACCTAAGCGCCCAGGGGTCTGGGCCCATCGCCCTTAGCACACCTGCACGTTGCGAACGCGGCCGGAAGCAGAACTAGCCCCCTTAATACAAGAGCAGGCTTACGTTCCAATCCGGCGCGCGCCGCTCAGTCGCTGACGTCACGAAGGCTTCGGCTGATACCACGACGCTGGGATACCCATAACTACTCCCGCGTAGATGGTTAGTGCGTATAGACCAAATGGCCAGACTCAGATCAAAAACCCAGATCTCGTTAAGCGTGTTAAGTATCCGCGAACGCCGACCAGGGCCAGGCCCACCTCTCTCCTAGGTGGTCTGAACCTGCCCTGTCGCTCCGCCTCAAGGTAACAGTCGGGGGCCGTCGGGAACCTAGGCCCACCTCTACCGGGATGGAGCCACCTGCCCCTTCAGCCCCCATCTCCGAACAGTATCACAGGTAAGGTAACTGTGTAAAGTATATTGTATATGCCCGTGGTCACCTTCCGAAGTGATCACGGCCCAGTAGTATAGCATGGCAGACGGACAAGAGTGTAGGGCCACTGATGGAACACTAGCATCCTATACTAAGCAGTAGGATAGCAGGTAATGGTAACAACAGAAGTAGCAAGGATAGGCTATGCATCAGGATAGGAATAACGGAAAGCAGTAACATGCTACACTACTCTAATGCAAGCAGTATAGAGAAGAGTAGGCGATATCTGGTGATCAAAGGGGGGGCTTGCCTGGTTGCTCAGACAAGGAGGGGTCGTCAACACCGTAGTCGATCGGGGTACCAGCAGCAGCGTCAGTCTCGTAGTCTACCGGAAAGAAGTAACGGAGGGGGAACAAAATAAATAACAGAGCAATCAAATGTAACACAAAGCAAGACGCGGCAATACGTTGCTAGGGGTGACCTAACGCAGGGATAGGTGATATCGGCGAAGGGGGGAAACATCCGGGAATGTATCCCCGGGGTTCCGCGTTTTCGGACAGATGAAACGGAGGTGAAATGTTGCAGGTTCACTATGCTAGGGACGCGTGGCGGACGAACGGGCTGCGTATCCGAATTCGTCTCGTCGTTCTGAGCAACTTTCATGTACAAAGTTTTTCCATCTGAGCTACGGTTTATTTTATATTAATTTTAAAAGATTTAATCATTTTTAGATTTATCAGAAATTAATTTAATTCGAAAATGTTTATTGCGTCATCATGACGTCAGCGGTCAGCGTTGACCGTTGACCGGTCAAACAAGGCAGTGGGGCCCAACTGTCATTCACTATTTACCTAATCAAATAATTAAGGCTAATTAACAGTGTTAATTAGATTAACTAACAGGATTAACAAAGTTAATTGATTATCTTAACTAATTAATTATTATTTTTACTATTATTTTTATTCCTTTTTTTTAAGTTCCAAGGGGTGGGCCCCACATGTCATTGGCCCCTGGCCTTAGCAGGCACAGGGCGCAGCCCGATCTGGCGCAACGGGCACCCGGCGGGGCGCATCCAGGCGCTAGGGTGCAACCCGCCCGGTGCGAGGCGAGGTCGCCGGCGACGGATTCGAGGCCCGGGCAGTGCGGCCACGGGCGCGGTGGTGCGGCGCAGCTAGAGCAGGGGGATGCGGGTGGCAGGGCGGAGCGGGGCCGTGGGGCGAGGGGCACGAGCGGGGGCGGGGGCGGTCGTCCGAACCGAGCGCGGGCGCGGTGAGTGCGCGGGCGCGTGGCAGAGGAGGCCGGGGCAGGCCGCGGCGATGTAGCGAGGGCGAGTGGGGCCGCGTGGGGATGCCGGTGCAGAGCAGCAGCAGACAGCAGGAGGAGAGGCTAGGGCGCGGGCGCGGCATGGCCGCGGCAGCGGAAAGCGCGGACGCGCGCGGGCGAGCAGGGAGGGCGAGGCGACGCTGGCCTCGCTTGGCAGCGATTGGGGCGAGGCGAGTCTCGGGTGCGCGTGTGCGGCAACAGGCGGGCGAGAGGCGCGGCGACGGGGCAACCAGCGCGAGGACGACGCGCGGGGGAGGCGAGCGAGCAGCGCGGCGACGGCGCGCGCGGTCAAGCACGGCGAGCGTGTGCACGCGCGGGAGAGAGGAGGAGAGGGAGAGCTCACGAGGGCCGTAGGGGTTTTGGCAGCATGCTCGGGGAGGCTCGGGGTGGCCGGAGTAGCGCGAGGGAGAGGTGAGGAGGCGAGGCGATGACGGCGGTGGGGAGCAGCGCCGAGGCTCGGGGCGCCGCGGGGCCGAGCCCCCCGATTTAGCTCGGGTCGAGGGGGCAGGCGCCTATGCCGCAGGCGACGGAGAGGCGGCGTTAGCGTCGGGGGAGCGATCCGGCGAGGGGCGCCGGCGTGGTGTCGATCCGGGCGGCGCTGGCGTCGGGGGCGACGTTGGTTCGTTCCCCCAATCCTGATCTGGATCGGGGAGAGAGATGTGGGGGAGGAGTGTGGGGTGGTTGGATTAGGGTTTCGGGGGAGAGGGGATAAGGGAGTGATGGGGGGCGGCTGGGCCTGTGGGCTGGTGGGCTGGATGCCCAGTTGGGCCAAACGGCCGAAGGGGAGGGGGAAGGCCCGGGGTTTTCTTTCTTTCCTTTTTCTCTGTTTTCTTTTTATTTATCCTTTTCAATTTATTATAGTTGCTATTTATTTTAGTTTTTATGGCACCAAATTTAGTGTTACAAATTGTGCCTTTGACACTATTAATTTAGCTCTTCAAAACAAAATGGTTTGTAATAGTTTAATCCTTTTAAAAGCATTTAAGTAATTGTTTAGCCCCTGTTTTAATTAATTTCTTGCATCTAAATATTTTATCAAAATGTGGTTTCTGCATCAATATTATTTATGATTTATTTTCTACAACTTGAACATTTTAGTTTTAAAGTTTTGAAAACTTTTAATGTTTGCTTTTAATTCAGTTTGAATTTGAATCGGTTTTGAATTATCTAGAGTTCATCAACAGTAACCGAGGTGACGTGGCATCCTTAGTGGGGGATCACTGTAGCTTAATTATCCGGGCGTCACATTAAGCTAGGCATAAAGTGCTCAATTACTGAATCCACCTGAATCCCAAGGTATATCAAAGCCAATTTGAATCAACAATGATTTGTAATTTAGTACTGAGCACAAAGCAACATAAATCATCCAATGATGAAGTCTAACTCTCTTCCTATGCATCGGCATGTCATACAAGAACAATTCATGCACATCAAGTAAAGGCCAATACATAGCATAAGAAGTTTCTTGCAATTCTTTCGTGTTGGAAACATAGAGAGGCGGAAATGTAGTTCCTCTCTCATAATAATTGCAAGTAGGAGAAGAAGCACATGCATATTATATTCATCAAAATTATCATGTGCAACGGTAAAAGGCAACCCATCAATATAATCCTTAACAAGAGCAAACTTCTCTGATATAGTGTAGTTGGGAGAATTCAAAAAGATAATAGGACTATCATGTGTGGGTGCAATAGCAACACTGTCATTCTTAACATAAGGAACTATAGAAAGTTCATCTCCATAAGCATAATTCATATTGGCATCTTGGCCACAAGCATAACAAGCATCAAGTTCATCAAAAACGGATATTTCAAATGAATCAACGGGATCATAACAATCATTATAACATTCATCCTTCGGTAAGAACGAAGGGGCATTAAATAATGTATGAGTTGAAGAGTTACTCGCATTAAAAGGTGGGCACGGGTAGCTAATCCGCTCTTCCTCCGTTTGTTCTTCGCTTTCCTCCTCATTCTTTTCATCCAATGAGCTCACAGTTTCATCATTTTCTTCTTCCGTAGACTCCTGCAAAATGTTAGTCTCTTCTTGGACAGTGGAGATATTCTCAATAAATGAATCAATATCGCAATTGTATTTATTATTATAATAGCAATATTTAAGAATAGCAAGATTTTCAGGTCTATAGCCAGCATCATCATCATCTTCATACTTTAAAAAAAGAGATTCAATTTCAGAAGCACCCTTAAAAGCAACAAATTATTCTATTCGTTCCACATCATAGTAATCATATATACCATTAGCATAAGAATCTAAGGTTTCATTATCATTCAATTTGCATGAAAAGGGAAGATGTGGACCATTCATCCTAGAGCAACAAGTATAATCATATCTCAAGCATAGATTCCAAGCATACCATTTCAACATATGAATTTGATCCCATAACAATTTCCCTTTATGAGTCAAGCGATAATCCCTAAAGTATTCACGTTGATCCAATGTTACTCCCATTATATAGTTGAATGGGGTTTTCTCAGGATTATCAAAGTAGTGCATAATATCTTTCACATAATGATCATCGAAGCTTTTAGGAGGTTCCCCATCTCCATGAGTAACAGGTACAACTAATTTTTTTGGTATTTCATGTTCCATATCCATAACTAAAGATAGAGAACAACTTAGAACAAGAAATAAAAACTACTTGGTGATAAAGCAAACAAGCACACACGAGAATATTCACCCCACGCTATAACTCCCTGGCAATGGCGCCAGAAAAAGGTCTTGATAATTTGTAGCCTTCTTCGATAAATAAGAGTGTCGAACCCAACGAGGAGCTAAAGGTAGAACAAATATTCCCTCAAGTTCTATCGACCACCGATACAACTCTACGCACACTTGACGTTTGCTTTATCGAAAACAAGTATGAAACTATTTTGTAGGTGTGATGCTAGAACTACTTTGCAAGAATAATACTAGAAGTACTTTGCAAGATAATAAAAGTTAGGTGTTTATTAAAAGGGTTTTTGTCAACAAGAAAGTTATTTGTCCCTAGGCAATCGATAACAAGTACCGGTAATCATTCTTGCAATTCTATATGAGGGATAGGCATGAGCTAACATACTTTCTCTACTTGGATCATATGCACTTATGATTGGAACTCTATCAAGCATCCGCAACTACTAAACATCATTAAGGTCGTGAAACCCAACCATAGCATTAAGTATCAAGTCCTCTTTACCCCCATACGCCATAGCCCACCTACTCGGGTTTAAGCTTCTGTCACTCTCGCAACCCACCATAAGCAAACCACGAACATATTGCAACACCCTACAACGGGGCCCCTCACGTTTGTGCGAGAACGGAGGGCACCATAGGACAGCACCACAAATAAAAAATACAATCATACCAACCAAGATCACGATTAACCCACAAGACAAAAGGGATCTACTCAAACATCATAGGATAACCATAGATCATTGGGAAATAATATATGGAGTTGAGCACCATGTTTAAGTAGAGATTACAGTAGGGAGAAGGGGTGTCACACCGCTGCATAGAGGAGGAGAGAGTTGGTGTTGACGGTAGCAAGATTGTTGATGTAGATCGTTGTCTCGATCGTTGCCCCGACGGCACTCCGGCGCCACCAGGAGCGAGGGGGAGAGAGCCCCCCTACTTCTTCTTCTTCCTTGGCCTCCCCCCTAGATGGGGAGGATAATTCCCCTTCTAGTCCATGGTATCCTATGGAGGCGGAGGGGCGGGAGCCCCTCCGAAATTGGATATCCCTCTCTATTCTCTTCTGTTTCACGTTCCCCAGATCTGGCCGAAAACCGTTTCTTATATTCCGGGAGATCCGTAACTCCGATTGCGCTGAGATTTTAACACGATTTTTTTTCGGATATAAGCTTCCTTGCACCCAAAGTAGATCTCCAACCGACGTTCGAGGAGGGCACAACCCACCACCACGCGCCATGGTGTCTTGTGGACTGTGTGGGCCTCCGTTTGCGGTGATTCCAACTCACAATAATCACATATATTCCAAAATAATTCCCCATAAAATTTATTGCATTTGGACTTTATTTGATATGGATACAATGCGATGCAAAAAACATGCAGAAAACAGGAACTAGCATTGTGCACTGGATCAATAGGTTAGTCCAATAAATCATATAAAATGTTGCTGAAAGTATGCAAAAGTTGTATAATATTGGCATGAAACAATCAAAAATTATAGATACGACGACGACGTATCAAGGTGCGACGGCTACAGTCCACAGCCGGCATGTCAAGCACACTAGCTCACTCCCCAAATATCATTTCACTGTTCAATCATCGTCGGTGAAAGATGGGGACATGGACCCGCGTCGTGAGGGCAACTTCGGCGACCCACTCCAGCGAAAGCGCGGCCGCAGCCGCTAGGCGCGTGCTAACAAGCTTTGTGAGGGCGACCGCAATCTGCGTCCCGGTGGCCAAGGCAACCTAGACGACCGTTGTTGCTTCTCAAGCGGCGGCATCAACATCTGCCTCGGGGATAGCAACTGGCGAGAGCGGCACAACAGCTGTCCGTTCTGCAGCGATGGCCTTAGCTCTGATGGTGGTCGCCCATGACCATGTCGAGGCCACCCACGACCATGTCGAGGCCTCCCACACCCAGCTCGTGGCGGTCACTGCACAAATCGAACGAAACTTCTCCGAGAACGGTCGGCAACCCACGGGCGAAGAGTTGGCAATCGCTGAGAGAGTTCGAGCAGCCGTCCGTTCCAGCGCGGCATACCTTGCCACGACGGAGCCCGCCAAAGCCTAGATCGCGGCCGCCCATGCCAGCTCGTGGCGGCCTATTCCAAAGAGATGGCGGATGCGGATGGCAAGATGCTTGCCGAGTATAGTGCGATGGATGCCATGGAGCCCCTTCCCCAGGAGACCGTCGGGCGTGAGCTGGACACGGAGGCGGCGACGGAGATCGACGAGCACCATCCATAGTAGTACTCTTTGTTTTTTTAATTAAAACACTGGTCTTTAATTTGTTAGAGTAATGTTTAGGTCATCTAGCTCTGTTTAATTGCTAAACTTGCTAGATTAAGAAGTGTGGGTGTGCTCTAGTCTCCTTTATGTACCCAAATTATGCAATGAAGTGGATGACCACTATAACCAGGGAAATTCGAACCAAAATTTTTGACGTTCAAATTCATCACACACGGGTTAAGCTATCTGAATCATTTGTGATGTTCACATATCGTACACAGTTCTGAATAGGGGACCGTGTCTGATGACACTTTGCGCGCCAGTTTTTTCGTTGAAGCGGTTCCAAATTTCTGACTTCCGCAGAAATATCTACCTCCCCGCCTCTCCCCCTTACCAAAAGCCACATTTCCCCTATTTTCGCCTTCCTTTCCAAGTTGAAACCTTCACTCCTTGCTTGCAGCGTCGCCTCCTTGTCGGTGGCCCTCCTTCACGCTGCTCGGCCTCGTCTATCCAGGTAGGTAATCCACACCTGACCCCCATCCTCCTCCTCCTTCCACATCCCATATGCCCCGACCGTCGGCGCGAGACCTTCCACCCAAATCACCGACCCCTCTATCAAATAAGCGCCGCCCTAAGCCATGGTGCATGCAGTATATCCAGGATCTCAAGGAGCATTTGGCAGCGGAGAAGCAAATCATGGCCGCACGCGCGGATGAGGTCGCGATAGCTGCCATTCATGCTGACCCCCAGATCTTGGAGGCGCACCTCGCCGTCGAGGCCACCGTCGACGCCTCGCGTGCCATCGACGCGACACGGTTGGCTGCTTTCAACGACAGTTTGTGGCATTTTCTTGAGCCCACCCTTCTAACTGTTTGGTTAATTAGTTTTCGTGTTTAGTTAACTGTTTGGTTCAATTCTACAAATGTGATGTTCAATTATTCAGGGTGCAATTTTGTATTATCTTTCATGTGAGAAATAAACTAAATTTTTCTTTACAAAATACATGAGAAACAAATACAATTGCTATATTTCCAAGTTGTCAAGCATGCTTGGTTTGGTTAACTGGCTGATCTTCTAGTATGTTATACATTGTGCAATGTGGTGCTCAATTAACGTTTGGTTCATTTGTTGTGGTGTTTAGTTAACTATTTGGTTCAATTCTGCAATGCGATGTTCAATTGTTGTGGGTGCATTCTATTATTGTATATCATGTGAGAAATAAATCGAATTTGGTTGTACTAAATACATGAGATAAAAAATAAAATTACTATATTTCCAAGTTGTCAAGCATGCTTGGTTTGGTTAACTGTCTGATCTTCTATTAGGAGTATATTATATTGTGCAATGTGGTGCTCAGTTAACGTTTGGTTCATTTGTTGTGGTGTTTAGTTAACTGTTTGGTTCAATTCTGCAATGTGATGTTCAATTATTGTGGGTGCATTCTGTTATTGTATACCATGTGAGGACTAAATTGAATTTGGCTATATTAAATACATGAGAAACAAATACAATTGCTACATTTCCAAGTTGTTAAGCATGCTTGGTTTGGTTAATTGTCTGATCTTCTATTAGAAGTATGTTATATTGTGCAATGTGGTGCTCAGTTAATGTTTGGTTCATTTGTTGTGGTGTTTAGTTAACTGCTTGGTTCACTTCTGCAATGCGATGTCCAATTGTCATGGGTAGAATTTTGTATTATTGTGCATGTGAGGAATAAATCGAATTTGGTTGCGCTTATACATGAGAAACATATACAAAGTGCTATATTTCCTAGTTCTTGATCATGCTTGGTTTAGATAAATGGTTTTCCATGTGGCTTGAATTAATCTGATGAATCTGCAATGTGCTTATTTTTCATCAACATATTTTACTGATAGCATGTGAACCCTCACTTAACCTGATGACTAACTACCTTATATGTGTTGCAGGGAAACAATGGGAAGCACCGAGGTTTACAATCGAGGTTTGCACATGCATGGTCCTTTGTCTAATAGCACATTATTATGCAATTGAAGGAACCATTCTAATATTTAGGTTTTTAACAATTTGGTCTTGCACATGTAGGTCCTGCTGTCAGAGGTTTTGATTCATTGTTCGACCCTTTTTGCATATGGGGAAATGAGTTGTCCATGAATATCAGTCAAGTTAAGAAACTCGGAAAGATTGTTAGGATAAATAAATTAGCGACAAAAAACAACAAGGTCTTTGTGTACACGATGAAGAAGACATCAGTTCACTACAGGATGGTACTAACTATTATACCTTGTCTTTTTTATTTCTTTGCCCCATTTCCAATATAGAGAAAATATTTATGCACATCCTTGTTTTCAGGCCTTTCCAAAGCATTTTACTGATGATTACCTCTCAAACCACATGTATGGTCAGGAGGCGAGTAAGGTATTCATACAACACCCACGGTTCAATATTGAAGTGTTCTTGAAGAGGACGAAGGATGGACGGTCAATCATCCACAGGCACTGGCCTAAAATTGCAAAGACCTTCAACATCAATTAAGGCTCGATATCCGCCTTCTGCTTTAGCAGTTTCCGAGATGAGATACATCTATTTATGTATCGTCTATGATGCTAATTTCGAAAGGTTATAGATGTTGCATGTGAAACTTGGTGCTGGTAAAGTTGTGTAATGGGGTAGCTGAGTGCTGAAGCTATATGATGTTGTACTCTGATGTATTTCAATTATGAAAATGAAATATATTGTTTGCTTAATATGAAATGTCAATTAGATTACTAAATGAATTATTAATGATAGGATAATTAGCCTGCTAATTGGGTTTTTCTATTGCAAGCGGTTATTGAGAAAACACCTTGGGCGATGACCTCAGGCAACGCACACACACAGTTTCTAGGATTAAACCGTGTTAGATTAATGAACAATTACACACGACATCCTCTTGAAAATTGTTTGCGTTTGGCCACCTGGCGCAAACGTTTACCATATAAAAACTATGTGTGATGGACAGCCTTTGCCACACAGTTTCTTCTACGCGCCGTGTGTGATGCATTCAATAGCCCAAACAATAAAATTGTTAATACCGTGTGCAATAGAAACGTTATCACAAATGATTTAACGGGGAAAGTTGTGTGTGATGTACCTGCGAACAGAAACGTTTTCCTTGGAGCGACTGTGTGGGATGTATATACGAACGGAAACGTTTAGCGGGGACAGACTGTGTGGGATGTACTTACGACCGGAAATGATTTTGCCTGTATAATTGTATTTTTAGCACTATTGTACGTATAACCGTATTTGGTCGCTCGTCGGTCGCACACGACCTTATTTTGCCGAGTGTGTGTGCCAGGAGGGCATATCCCCGACGGTTTTTGGGTCGTGTGGGAAGGACCCCCCTTTCGCCCACACTCACTTGGCGACGGTTTCAGATGCCGTCATGGAAGGGGGTTAAAAACCGTTTCTATAGTACCTCGATGTACTAGTGTAAATGCATATAAAACATCCAGGTTTGATAATATAATAGCATGGAACAATAAAAAATTATAGATACGTTGGCGACGTATCAGGTCATTCCCGACTACTTATCTCAGCATGCCGATTAGCGATTCCCTTCTCGAGGAGAAGGACCTCCACCCTAGGGTGTTGGCTCTCCAAGGCAGCTAGGGCAGTTTTGATCAACTCCTCCATGATTACGTTGTTGATGTATATGATGGGATTCTATAGTTAACACGAATCCCTTCATCAGGAGATTGCCAAGTACCAGTCCCGGTTCTTCCGGGCGGGGAAGGGTGATTGGCAGAAATATCACATGGTTAAATGGTCTGAGATATGCAAGCCCAAAGACCAGGGCAGCCTTGGGGTCATTTCCTCCAAGCAGATGGACATCGCCCTATTATCTAAGTGGCTGTGGCATATTGAGAACGGTGATGGTGGGTTGTGGCTTGAGATTATCCGCGCAAAATATTTGCACGAACAACCATTAGCTTTTGCCCCTAGAGCAGATGGCTCCCAATTCTGGCAGTCGGTCATACTATTGTTGTCGGTTCTTCGGGTAGGATCTACGATTTGTGTTGGTTCGGGCACCAACACATTGTTCTGGTTGGATCGCTGGTCGGGCACTAGACCGTTTGCAGAGCAGTTCTATTTGCTCTTTAGTATTTGCACCCATCTGCAGCTCATGGTGGGTGTGACTTTGGCGGATCTTGGGAGCGTTGCCTTCCGGCGCACCTTTGGTCCTCATGAGCGGGATCAATGGGCGGAACTGCTGGAGTTCGTCACCCTAAACTCCCCCACTCTTGAGCATGACGCCATCTCTTGGCGTCTCGAACCAAGTGGCGTGTTTTCAACGAAGTCCTTATACCACGCGATTTTGGCCACTCCTAGTCCAGCCAAACTAAATCTCTTATGGGAGACTAAGCTACCGATGAAGATTTGTATCTTCCTTTGGCAGTGGGTTCGTGGCCGCCTACCTTCGGGTACGAAAGTGATTAAGCAGAACAGTCCCAGTAAAGGGCTATGCCCGGTATGTGGAGTTCCGAAGGACACCAACCACATATTCTTCCTCTACCCGGCAGCGATCTCCCTGTGGAGCTATTTCCTCCTTTCCGGGGTGCAGTGGGAGGGATTCGATGCCATGATAATCTCCTGGACATGTTTGGGAGATCCTTGGCTTCCCATGCGTGGTTCGCTCATCCCTTTGGGTGGCGATGGGCACCCTTGCGTGGACCTTATGAAATGTGTGCAATAAACTCGTGATTGAGCATGTGATTCCATTCCGTGCGACTGATGCAATTTATAAAATGTGTGGCTTCTTACAGCTCTGGAGATCGCTTAGCAAGCGGCGCGATTGGGACAACATCGACTTGATCATTGCGGGCCTTCGCTCCACTGCCGGATCCATTGCTCCACCGACTCCTCCGCCACCGCCCGAGACGGATTAGCTAGTAGCCTTCGTTTATTTGCAGGGGTTTGTTGTGTTGTGCCCCCAGCTGGACTTATTTTGTACCTTGTTGCACTTTCTACTTTCGTTTGAACCTTGAACCATTCATGTTGTCAGATGTTGGTGCGGTTGCTTTCTAATATAAAGCAGGGGAAACCCTTTTTCGTCAAGATGGCAAGGTTTGACCAAATTGATATTAAAAAAAATATGAATATCTACAGCACCAATTATATATATATATATATTATGAAACTATATTTCATAATAAATCTCAAAATATGGATTTGATTTTGTGAATGCTGGTATTTTTTTTGTAAATTTGATCAAAATAGAGATACTTTACTTCGGACAAAACTTATATATAGACTAGAAAGGACCGAAGGGAGAAGAAAGAAAGAAGAAGAAAAAAATGACTAACGCAAGAAAAAGAATGAACGCCGATAAGTGCCATACGTGTGGGCGTTAGGGAGTCCGCCCACACATTTTGTGTGGTGTATAAGAGGAACAACCCACACACCTACGTGTGGGCAAAACAATTAGCGCCCGCACGCCTCTTTTTTTCCCTCCCGATCCCTCTCACACGCGTGCGTGTGGGCGAAGTTGATAACGCCTACACGCCCGTATGTCAGGCCTCGTACCTCCTGGTCTCGCACGCCACGCGTGACGGTCACCGCGCGCCCGCAGTTGCCATGGTCCAGACCCTCGTCCATGTCCGTTTAATTGCAGTTGCCATGTCGCTGAACTACGGTTGCCATGTCGGACAACTGCAGTTGCCATGGTTGCTCAACTGCAGTTGCCATGTATGGTCTGATCTAATGTAGTTGCCATGATTTCATAACTTTAGGAGTTGCCACATACTAACACTAGGAAGTTGAGAGAGTTGCCATGTGCTCACAAGCATGCTAGGGCAGTTGCCATGTAAAAAGGAAGAGTTGTCATCTGCTTACGTGCACGTTAGGGCAGTTGCCATGTACCATGCAAAAACATATGGCAACTCAGTAAAAGAGAGTTGCCATCTGCTTACGTGCACACTAGGCAGTTGCCGTGTACCCTGCAAAACACATGGCAAACTCGGGTAAAAAAAGAGAGTTGTCACCTGCTTATAAAAGCACACTAGGGGCAGTTGCCATGTGCAGTGCAAAAACACATGGCAACTAGCAGCTTGGTTGTGGAAGAGGAGAAGGGCGTATGGGCAAGATGCTAAATGCCCACACACTAGCCCTTGTGCGTGCGTGCAAAATGGCGTGTGGACGAACTGCTGAACGCCCACACACCAGCCCCTCCTGTGTGGTGAAACTACCGTGTGGGCGACCGGCTGAACGCCCACGCACCAGGCCAGTCCTACGTGGCATTAGAAACATGCCAAAATTCATGCGCTCACGAACGGATGCGGATCCACGCGTGTGGGCGAGATGCAAACGCCCACACGTGTGGATGTTAACATTTCCGAAAAAAATTAAGATACCTGAAAAATAGGAAAATCATATATGCTGAAATGAGCGGCTGGCCACCCGGCCTACTACCTACCCAATCCTCTTCATTACAACAGAGAAGAGAGGATGTGCCAACTGCATCCATGCTTCGCTCACCGCTCGTTTAAGAGGTAGCTACTCCAGGCAGCAGCGGCGGCGGCGTGGTGAATGGAAACTACAGTGACAGCACTGGAAGAATGTCATTGTCCCATGTGAACGCCGCTGGATCTTTGGGAACTCCCAACAGCGGCGGCTGTGGTCCATCCGATCGGATCCGGTGATGGCTCCACTTAATAATTATCAATCTTAATTCGCAGCGTTGGCTTCGTAGCTGCTGTCATCAGCAGCGCTTAGGGTTTCCCATGGCAGATTTTGAGCGCAAGTACTACATGAGCGAGTGCAGCTGCCCTGTCCTGTCGGATTTAAGACCTTGTCAGTGAGTAACTTCACTTGAGGATGTATTACGAAAGATAATCTCATATGCGCAGTATCTACTCCCTCCATTCTAAAATATAGTGTGCCCGCGCTTCTTAAGGTCCAACTTTGATCATAAATTTAACCAACGAGACCAACTGCGGCAGGAGAAAAAATTATATAATTGAAAACTTCTTTTGAATACGAATCACTGATATAATTTTTGCTACCGCCGTAATCGGTCTTGATAGTTAAATTTACGGTCAAAGTTGAAGCACGGGGATAGAGGAAGCACTACATTGTAGAATGGAGAAAGTATGATATAAATTACTCCCTCCGTTCTATAATGTAAGACATTTTCTAACACTATAGAGTATATATGTTTTTCTGTAGTAATTTGAGCAGCAGAAGAGTGAAAGTAACAGCAAGGGCTGATGGAAGATTAAACATGAATGCAAGAAGCAAGCCGGAAGAGCGTGGAAGCTCCTGCTGCCTACCAAACGTATCACCCACCCGCAAAACTGATGTGTGCGTGTACTGCTATATACTCCCTCAGTTTCAAAATAGATGACTCAACTTCATACTAAAGTATAAAGTTGAGTCACCTATTGAAACGGAGGGAGTAGATAGCTTCGGTGATAACTTGCAAGAGGAAGGAAAAGGACCTCTTGTCTTTTACCTCCATCTTGAAAACCACGGATCTCCCTGCCTCTCTCTCTCTGGTTGTGGCTTCTGACACTTCACTATCCTGGTCTATAGTCTATACATACACGCATCAAGAACAAGAGTTTTGGTGTAGAAACTTGGTTCCCGCGAATAAACAACATATAACCGTCTCTTTTTATAAAATTCAGCGGGCTACAAGGACCATAGGATGGGTCGCATACTATGCAATTTTAAAGTGCATGGGGGGACGCGTTGTTGCAGCGACAAGAAGTTGTAGTACGCTTCTTTGCATGTTACTCTCCACGCCATTCGTTCGGCGGCAAACAAGCAACTTGTCCTCTGATTACCACCAACGCTACACTCTTCTGTTCTGCAGTCCCACGGTATAGTATATTGCCAGGACAACTAAATTCGAAAGAAGAAGAAGAATGGAGAAACAGCGGCAGTGTTCGTCGACCTTTTAAAAAAAATGCTCCCTTCGTCTATAAAATTGTACTAAATCAGCGACATTTATTTTAAGACGGAGAGAGTACTTGACAGTGACGGTGCATAGTTTACTACTCCCTTCATCTCATAATGTAAGACTTTTTTGACATTATGCAGTGTTAAAAAAGATCTTACATTACGAAACAGAGGGAGTACATGCTTTAGTAGTTTCGGGGGTAGTGAAGGGCGCTTGCCAAATTCTAATGGGGCAGGTTCAGCGTAGCGGTCAGCCAGACAGCAAACGGTAGCATAAAACACCGCCCAAAGTTGCTCATTTGGCACTCACAGAATCTTGCTCCACGACACTGGGTTGTTCTGAACCTGGCGACCTATCTCTCTCGCAGAGTTGAATTTTGATTCCAGAATGAGTAAATAGCAATACTAGTTCGTCGAAAAGATCGGAACTTACCTTTCGGTCTCAATGAATCTTGGTGGTTATGAGCGCGTGAAGGAGGATAGATGGTGTATTTTATCGCGTCAAAATGCAGTCGGGATCGTCGGAATAATTTATAGCACGAGGTACTACTAGTAGTAGTACATGGCTGTAAGTCATGTCGGCAGCCATTATCGACTACAAAAATGGATCCAAGGATACATACCGTCGTTGTCCGGCCGGCACAAAGCCCCTCCTCTCCAAATGTTCCACTGCCCGCCCTGGTGCACAGGCGGTCTGCACCTTCCACGGCCGATAATCCTCGTCCACTGACGACCGACTTTTCCGAGAGCAGGGATTTCGGAGTCCATTTGTGGCGCCCCAGATGGAGGAGATAATATTTTAATCAAAATACAGTAGTATATGCTAAGAAATCGGTCCATTTCTCCCTGTTTATATATATCTAGGAAAGCAGGTTCCATTTTCGTTGTAAAAAGAAGAAAAAAAGGGGAAATTCAGCCTTTTTGTTAGTCTTTTCAGACTGGTCCGGACTCCGAAGCAACCCAAAAGAATCTAGCAAGGACAGGAGTGCACCAACACAACACAACACAACACAACACAACCCCAATCCAATCCGATCCGATCCGATCCGATCCAACAACGACCAAACGGGGGATGGCCGCTGCTTTCCTTTGCAGCGGGCGGCATCTCAACTTGCTGCCGCCCTACCCAAAACAGAACAGAAGAGAACAGGGCAAGACGTACGAAAGCAACAGCCCGCGCAAAACAGCTCTACCTACCAAACTTGGTGGCTCCAACCAATCTGCACCACCAGCACAACGGACTCTCTAACACAAGAACATCTTGAAATTGAAGATTCCCACGAGGACCGTCTAACTGGAACAATGTTAAAACTGCTCTATTTTAGAAGTGAGAACTAACGACAAGGTCTAGTACTCATTTTCATATTCTTGTTTGGGACGTGTTTCATTTGCCACTTCTCTTCTAGGGAAGTTTGAGGAGATGTTCACAGGGACATGAGACCATGGGAAACGCACTGAATTTAGTATCTATTATTTCATTCCGTTCGCAGACCGAGGAGGGCAGGGAGGATCTGGCTACAAATCCTCACCTAATAATACTAGTCTCCTCCTCACCATCTACTGTAGTAGTAGTATTTCTTTTCCTAAAAGCTAAATAAAAACTTGGTAGTAGGAGGGAGCAACAATTTACAGCAGGCAGAAAGTTTGATGGAATAATTATTCCTAAATTTCATCTATTTCATCCGGAGGCCTCTGAAGTCGAGCATGCCGGCCCTGAGGCCCAGGAAGTTGCTGCCGCAGCTGCACTCCGTCGCCGCCCCTCTCACTCTCAGGATGCTGCAGCGGAAGCAGAGGCCGCCGCCGCCCTGCTGCAGCTGCTCCATCTTCACCGGCTTGGCGCACGCTCTCGCCGGCGGCCGTTCCTCCTCCTGTTGGAAGGGCAGGCTGATGCAGAGGTCCAGGTTGAGGTCCGGGCACCTGGGCGGCTTACTCTCCTCCGTCGCCGGCTGCGTCTTGGGCGGCTCCGCAGGATGGAGGAAGGAGACGGTGGTGGCGCTGGCGGCGTGGGTGAGGGGGCGGTGCGTGACGGGGTCGATCCCCCTGCCCAGCAGCTTCCTCCGGATGTGCGTGTTCCAGTAGTTCTTGATCTCGTTGTCCGTCCTCCCGGGGAGGCGCGCGGCGATGAGCGACCACTTGTTGCCGAGCAGGCTGTGGAGCTTGACGATGAGGTCGTCCTCGTCGCGGGTGAAGTTGCCGCGCTTGAGGTCGGGGCGGAGGTAGTTGATCCACCTGAGGCGGCAGCTCTTGCCGCAGCGCAGCAGGCCGGCGGCGCCGGGCAGCGAGCGCCAGCAGCCCTCCCCGTGCGCCCGGACGTGGGCCACCAGCCGCTCGTCCTCCTCCCTCGTCCACGCGCCTTTGTTGGTGTGCGCCTTCTCGCAGCACGGCGACCGACCCATGGCCGATCTTTGATGGTGGTCTTGCTTTTGCTTAGCTCACGTGTGGGTGTGGCGTGGCGTGTGCGGGCTAGATTGGGGGGAGGAAAGGGCGGGCGGACTTATATAGGCGGCCCCTCTCATCTGCTTGCTCTCTTGGGAAGGGAAGGTAGGCGCGCGCGGGAGAGAAAGAGAGGGAGAGAGGATGATGAGTTGGTTGGTTTGGTGGAAGGGGAGTCGAGGTGGTTAGGGTGACGGCATGACACGACCGGACCGGGCCGAGTGGATTTTTCTCGCCGTGCCACGCCGGCCCGAGCGCGAGCGAGCATGCAACGCAAGGCGGCAGAGGAGGTAGGTACAAAGCGAAAGCACCCCTGTTACTCTATCTATCTATACTATACTACTACTAGTATACTAAAGGGGAAGGTAGGCTGCTGGAGAGTGCGTAACGGTGAACGGTGGCGTCGGCGTGTGCGGTGCTGACACATGTGGCGGCCGGGCGGTGATGGGTATGGCCTGCCTACTTTGCCTTGTTGCCTGCATCCACAAACCCAATTTGCGTGCCCCCCGCCCTCGATTCTCCCGCCACCGTGTCATAAATAATATCCAGATAGTTTCTTCTTCCTCATTTGAATCTTACCACTATCATTGAACTTGGGTGTCTTTTAACGTAGATTGGCCTTATAATTTGGCCTCTTAAAGTGAGAATGGCGTTTTGGCTCTCGGCCTACATGGAGGCCTATTTTTTTGAAAAATTCAAATTTCAAAATTTTCATTTTCGAAAAAAATTGATTTTTTTTGTACAAATAAACAAGGATGTGAGGCGTATGTATGTAAAATTTTAGGATGAAATACATCGAAATGCGATCTGTACAAAAAAGATAAATTTGTGTTCTGGGGGATTAACAGTATCATGTGTTCAAAAACTCCAAATTTGTCTTTTTTTGCACAGCTCTCATTTGAACGTATTTTGTCCCGAAAATTTACGCACTTGTGCACTATGCCTTCATCTATCTTTGTTTTTTTTTCAGAATTTTTTGAAATGTAAAAATATGGGTTTTTACGAATTTTGAATTTTGCGTTTGGAGGCCTCCATAGAGCTCACCCTCCACAAGCAATTTCCGTCTCAAAGTGCCTTATATACCTTAACTCGAAATAATTTAGCCTCTCAAATTGCCTCATATACCTTAACTCCTCAAGTGTCGGGCGAAAATTCGTAGGGGCGCGCGCCTGCAACCGTCCATCCGTGCCTTGATCCAAATAGATGATCCGACGGAAATTGGTTTAAAAAATAGATGGATTTAACCCTCTGAATACAAATACGAGACAGTAGGATTAAAAAAAACAAATAGGAGATAGTATACACGTCTATTCTGTACAAATACTTTCACAAGTACTTGTTATACGTCTTTCTACTTCCGCGTATGCTACGTCCCCCGTTCCATTACATACCTTGTTTGATGAGTTCGTTACACTGTTCATCTTCGTTTCATCCTCTTCTTTCTCTTTCTTCTTCCTTCTGTGCAATTACTTTCATTCCGTGTACTCATCGGACAAGATTAATGGCACCCATCTCTGGGGGACTCATCATTTTGTACTGCATCGTTCTTTCATTAACTCATCAGTTTGTACTGCCATGCTGCTTCGCAAGTTCATGCCATCATTTTTTCGATGAACTTGTTACAATCCCTTTTGCCAAACTTTTAATTCTCTTATCTCAAATATGCATCCTTATATTCAACACGTGCATGTTCTAATGTCAGATCTTAATTTTTTTGAAAGACTTTGTTGCGTTCTTATGAGTTGCCCCAAACCAGATATCATTTCGAGTTCATTCTTCCAAGTGCACAACTTTTTGTATGGTTTCTTTTCATTTTTAGTGCTAACTTTGGTTCTTGTTCTGCCAAATCACACTATACGAAACTGACTTTGTTTTTCCAACTCACCGTACCTTAGTTTTGTCTGTAGGAACTTGTGCCTATTCTGCTCAATTTGTCAACATATTATCCTATTCCTTTTTTGTTTGTCATCCACCATTGTTCTCAACCCGTCCTCTTGTTCTTGCGAATGATTCTTCCCATGGCAATTTCAGCAACTCGTTACTGCCCCAATTTTAATTCTTTTATTTAATTTGGTCTTACTTGTAACATATTACCTATTTGTTATACCGAACTTATAATGTAATTTGCCTTCTAATATTATTTTGTTATTTTCTTCCAATTTAAGAAATATTTTTTGTCTTTCAAAACTACATCTCGGGAATAAACAAGCACAACCTCTCTTCTGCTTGCATAACATTTGCAAGTTATTTAATTTGCTCCCTGTATTTTTTTTTAATTTGTACACTACTGCATGGTAAATTGTGTAAACAGCAAAAAAAGATTCACCTTTGACCATATTTCCAACAAATTATATATTTATAGCATATGTTTGCCTGGACAAAACTTTTCTTTTTTTTCAAAGAAAAAAAAAATCATAAGTCTATGTACACATCTAAATTGTTTTTCCGAAACATACATTGTTACGAACATTTCAGTCACTTTCGCTCTTCACAACTTGGCCTATTCCCACTTTTTTCTGGATTACAGTTCACCCAAATCAAATTTGCTATCACCTCGTAACACACACGCTTGTAATAAATGTCAAATCAGTTTTGCTTATCATCAATATATCTACATCTTTCGATCCATATTGTATTATTACATGAAAGTGAATCCTACAGTATGTTGTTCTTCCACGAAAGATGTAGGATTCACTTTCATGTAGTCGAAAGCGGAAGCGTTAGCACAACACGGTTGATATAGTTGTACGTCTTCACGATTCGACCGATCCAAATACCGAACGTACGGCACCTCCGAGTTCAGCACATGTTCAGCTCGATGACATCCCACGAACTCCGATCCAGCAGAGCTTCGAGGGAGAGTTTCGTCAGCACGGCGACGTGATGACGGTGATGATGATGCTACCGACGCAGGGTTTCGCCTAAACACCGCTACGATATGATCGAGGTGGATTATGGTAGAGGAGGGCACCGCACACGGCTGGGAGAGATCAACAAATCAACTTGTGTGTCTAGAGGTGCCCCCTGCCCCCGTATATAAAGGAGCAAGGGGGAGAGGCGGCCGGCCAGGAGGAGGCGCGCCAGGGAGGAGTCCTACTCCCGATGGGAGTAGGACTCCCTCCTTTCCTAGTTGGATTAGGAGAAGGGGAAAGGAGGAGGGAGAGAGGAAGGAAAGGGGGGGGGGCGCTCCCCCTCCTTGTCCAATTCGGACTAGAGGGAGAGGGGGCGCGCGGCCTACCCTGGCCGCCCCTCCTCTTCTTCACTAAGGCCCATCTTGGCCCATTAAACCCCGGGGGGATTCCGGTAACCCCCGGTACTCCAGTAAAATCCCGATTTCATCCGGAACACTTCCGATATCCAAATATAGGCTTCCAATATATCAATCTTTATGTCTCGATCATTTCAATACTCCTCGTCGTGTCCTTGATCTCATCCGGGGCTACGGACTTCCTTCGGTACATCAAGACACATAAACTCATAATATAACCATCATCGAACTTTAAGTGTGCGGACCCTATGGGTTCGAGAACTATGTAGACATGACCGAGACATGTCTCCGGTCAATAACCAATAGCGAAACCTGGATGCTCATATTGGCTCCTACATATTCTATGAAGATCTTTACTAGTTAAACCGCATAACAACATACATTGTTACCTTTTTCATCGGTATGTTACTTGCCCGAGATTCGATCGTGGGTATCTCAATACCTAGTTTATTCTCATTACCGGCAAGTCTCTTTACTCGTTCTGTAATACATCATCCTGCAACTAACTCATTAGTTGCAATGCTTGCAAGGCTTATTGTTGGGGAACGTAGCAGAATTTTAAAATTTTCTACGCATCACCAAGATCAATCTATAGAGTCATCTAGCAAGAGGGAGAGGGGAGTGCATCTACATACCCTTGTAGATCGCGAGCGGAAGCGTTCAAGAGAACGGGGTTAATGGAATCGTACTCGTCGTGATCCAAATCACCGATGACCGAGCGCCGAACGGACGGCACCTCCGCGTTCAACACACGTACGGTTGGGAAGACGTCTCCTCCTTCTTGATCCAGCAAGGGAAGGAGAGGTTGATGGAGATCCAGCAGCACGACGGCGTGGTGGTGGAAGCAGCGGTGATCTCGGCAGGGCTTCGCCAAGCTCCAACAAGAGAGAGAGAGGTGTTACGAGGGGAGAGGGAGGCATCAGGGACTTGGGTATGGCTTCCCTCTCTCCCCCCCCACTATATATAGGGCCCCTAGGGGGGCGCCGGCCCTAGGAGATGGGATCTCCAAGGGGGGCGGCAGCCAAGGGGAACTTGCCCCCCAAGCCAAGTGGGGCGCCCCCCACCCCTAGGGTTTCCAACCCTAGGCGCAGGGGGAGGCCCATGGGGGCGCACCAGCCCACCAGGGGCTGTTTCCCCTCCCACTTCAGCCCATGGGGCCCTCCGGGATAGGTGGCCCCACCCAGTGGACCCCTGGGACCCTTCCGGTGGTCCCGGTACAATGCCGATTACCCCCGAAACTTTTCTGATGGCCGAAACTGGACTTCCTATATATAAATCTTCACCTCCGGACCATTCCGGAACTCCTCGTGACGTCCGGAATCTCACCCGAGACTCCGAACAACTTTCGGGTTACCGCATACTAATATCTCTACAACCCTAGCGTCACCGAACCTTAAGTGTATAGACCCTACGGGTTCGGGAGACACGCAGACATGACCGAGACGACTCTCCGGTCAATAACCAACAGCGGGGTCTGGGTACCCATGTTGGCTCCCACATGTTCCACGATGATCTCATCGGATGAACCACGATGTCGAGGCTTCAATCAATCCTGTATGCAATTTCCTTTGTCAATCGGTACGTTACTTGCCCGAGATTCGATCGTCGGTATCCCAATACCTCGTTCAATCTCGTTACCGGCAAGTCACTTTACTCGTACCGTAATGCATGATCCCGTGACCAAACACTTGGTCACATTGAGCTCATTATGATTATGCATTACCGAGTGGGCCCAGAGATACCTCTCCATCATACGGAGTGACAAATCCTAGTCTCGATCCGTGTCAACCCAACAGATACTTTCGGGGATACCTGTAGTATACCTTTATAGTCACCCAGTTACATTGTGACGTTTGGTACACCCAAAACACTCCTATGGCATCTGGGAGTTACACGATCTCATGGTCTAAGAAAATGATACTTGACATTGGAAAAGCTCTAGCAAACGAACTACATGATCTTGTGCTATGCTTAGGATTGGGTCTTGTCCATCACATCATTCTCCTAATGATGTGATCCCGTTATCAATGACATACAATGTCCATAGTCAGGAAACCATGACTATCTATTGATCAACGAGCTAGTTAACTAGAGGCTCACTAGGGACATGTTGTGGTCTATGTATTCACACATGTATTACGATTTCTGGATAACACAATTATAGCATGAACAATAGACAATTACCATGAACAAGGAAATATAATAATAACCAGTTTATTATTGCCTCTAGGGCATATTTCCAACAGTCTCCCACTTGCACTAGAGTCAATAATCTAGTTACATTGTGATGAATCGAACACCCATAGAGTTCTGGTGTTGATCATGTTTTGCTCGCGGAAGAGGTTTAGTCAAGGATCTGCGACATTCAGATCCGTATGTACTTTGCAAATATCTATGTCTCCATCTTGAACATTTTCACGAATGGAGTTGAAGCGACGCTTGATGTGCCTGGTCTTCTTGTGAAACCTGGGCTCCTTGGTAAGGGCAATAGCTCCAGTGTTGTCACAGAAGAGAGTGATCGGCCCCGACGCATTGGGTATGACTCCTAGGTCGGTGATGAACTCCTTCATCCAGATTGCTTCATGCGCTGCCTCCGAGGCTGCCATGTACTCCGCTTCACATGTAGATCCCGCCACGACGCTTTGCTTGCAACTGCACCAGCTAACTGCCCCACCATTCAAAATATACACGTATCCGGTTTGTGACTTAGAGTCATCCAGATCTGTGTCGAAGCTAGCATCGACGTAACCCTTTACGACGAGCTCCTCGTCACCTCCATATACGAGAAACATATCCTTAGTCCTTTTCAGGTACTTTAGGATGTTCTTAACCGCTGTCCAGTGTTCCATGCCGGGATTACTTTGGTACCTACCTACTAAACTCATGGCAAGGTTTACACCAGGTCTGGTACATAGCATGGCATACATGATAGACCCTATGGCTGAGGCATAGGGGACGACACTCATCTTTTCTCTATCTTCTGTCATGGTCGGACATTGAGCTGAGCTCAATTTCACACCTTGCAACACAGGCAAGAACCTCTTATTGGACGGATCCATATTGAACTTCTTCAATATCTTATCAAGGTATGTGCTTTGTGAAAGACCTATGAGGCGTCTCGATCTATCTCTATAGATCTTGATGCCTAATATGTAAGCAGCTTCTCCAAGGTCCTTCATCGAAAAACACTTATTCAAGTAGGCCTTAATACTGTCCAAAAGTTCTATATCATTTCCCATCAAAAGTATGTCATCCACATATAATATGAGAAATGCTACAGAGCTCCCACTCACTTTCTTGTAAACGCAGGCTTCTCCATAAGTCTGCATAAACCCAAACGCTTTGATCATTTCATTAAAGCAAATGTTCCAACTCCGAGATGCTTGCACCAGCCCATAGATGGAGCGCTGGAGCTTGCATACCTTGTTAGCATTCTTAGGATCGACAAAACCTTCCGGCTGCATCATATACAATTCTTCCTTAAGAAAGCCGTTAAGGAATACTGTTTTGACGTCCATTTGCCATATCTCATAATCATAGTATGCGGCAATTGCTAACATGATTCGGACGGACTTCAGCTTCGCTACGGGTGAGAAGGTCTCATCGTAGTCAACCCCTTGAACTTGTCGATAACCCTTAGCGACAAGTCGAGCCTTATAGATGGTAACATTACCATCCGCGTCCCTCTTCTTCTTAAAGATCCATTTATTCTCTATCGCTCGCCGATCATCGGGCAAGTCTGTCAAAGTCCATACTTTGTTTTCATACATGGATCCTATCTCGGATTGCATGGCTTCAAGCCATTTGTTGGAATCTGGGCCCGCCATTGCTTCTTCATAGTTCGAAGGTTCACCGTTGTCTAACAACATGATTTTCAGGACAGGGTTGCCATACCATTCTGGTGTGGAACGTGTCCTTGTGGACCTTCGAAGTTCAGTAGCAACTTGATCCGAAGTACCTTGATCATTATCATTAACTTCCTCTCTAGTCGTTGCAGGCACCACAGGAACATCTTCCTGAGCTGCGCTACTTTCCGGTTCAAGAGGCAGTACTTCATTGAGTTCTACTTTCCTCCCACTTACTTCTCTCGAGAGAAACTCTTTCTCCAGAAAGGACCCGTTCTTGGCAACAAAGATCTTGCCTTCGGATCTGAGGTAGAAGGTATACCCAATGGTTTCCTTAGGGTATCCTATGAAGACGCATTTTCCGACTTGGGTTCGAGCTTTTCAGGTTGAAGTTTCTTGACATAAGCATCGCATCCCCAAACTTTTAGAAATGACAGCTTAGGTTTCTTCCCAAACCATAATTCATACGGTGTCGTCTCAACGGATTTAGACGGTGCCCTATTTAAAGTGAATGTAGGTGTCTCTAGAGCGTATCCCCAAAATGATAGCGGTAAATCAGTGAGTGACATCATAGATCGCACCATATCCAATAGAGTGCGATTACGATGTTCGGACACACCGTTACGCTGAGGTGTTCCAGGCGGCGTGAGTTGTGAAACGATTCCACATTCCCTTAAGTGCGTACCAAATTCGTGACTTAAATATTCTCCCCCACGATCTGATCGTAAGAATTTTATCTTTCGGTCACGTTGATTCTCTACCTCATTATGAAATTCCTTGAACTTTTCAAAGGTCTCAGACTTGTGTTTCATCAAATAGACATACCCATATCTACTTAAGTCATCAGTGAGAGTGAGAACATAACGATAGCCACCGCGAGCCTCAACGCTCATTGGACCGCACACATCAGTATGTATAATTTCCAATAAGTTGGTTGCTCGCTCCATTGTTCCGGAGAACGGAGTCTTAGTCATTTTACCCATGAGGCATGGTTCGCACGTGTCAAATGATTCAAAATCAAGAGACTCCAAAAGTCCATCTGTATGGAGCTTCTTCATGCGTTTGACACCGATGTGACCAAGGCGGCACTGCCACAGATATGTGGGACTATCGTTATCAATCTTACATCTTTTGGTATTCACACTATGAATATGTGTAACATCACGTTCGAGATTCATTAAGAATAAAACATTGACCAGCGGAGCCTGACCATAAAACATATCTCTCATATAAATAGAACAACCATTATTCTCGGATTTAAAATGAGTAGCCATCTCGTATTAAACGAGATCCAGATACAATATTCATGCTCAAAGCTGGCACTAAATAACAATTATTGAGGTTTAAAACTAATCCCGTAGGTAAATGTAGAGGTAGCGTGCCGACGGCGATCACATCGACCTTGGAACCATTCCCGACGCGCATCGTCACCTCGTCCATCGCCAGTCTCCGCTTATTCTGCAGTTCCTATTTTGAGTTACAAATGTGAGCAACTGCACCGGTATCAAATACCCAGGAGCTACTACGAGCACAGGTAAGGTACACATCAATTACATGTATATCACATATACCTTTAGTGTTGCCGGCCTTCTTGTCCGCTAAGTATTTGGGGCAGTTCTGCTTCCAGTGTCCCTTTCCCTTGCAATAAAAGCACTCAGTCCCAGGTTTGGGTCCATTCTTTGACTTCTTCCCGGCAACTGGTTTACCGGGCGCGGCAACTCCCTTGTCGTCCTTCTTGAAGTTTTTCTTACCCTTGCCTTTCTTAAAACTAGTGGTTTTATTGACCATCAACACTTGATGTTCCTTTTTGATTTCCACCTCCGCTGATTTCAGCATTGAAAATACTTCAGGAATAGTTTTCACCATCCCCTGCATATTGTAGTTCATCACAAAGCTCTTGTAGCTAGGTGGGAGCGACTGAAGGATTCTGTCAATGATCGCCTCGTCCGAGAGGTTAATGTCCAGCTGGGATAAACGATTGTGCAACCCAGACATTTTGAGTATGTGCTCACTGACAGAACTATTTTCCTCCATCTTACAACTGTAGAACTTGTCGGAGACTTCATATCTCTCGACCTGGGCATGAGCTTGGAAAACCATTTTCAGCTCTTCGAACATCTCATATGCTCCGTGTCGCTCAAAACGCTTTTGGAGCCCCGGTTCTAAGCTGTAAAGCATGCCACATTGAACGAGGGAGTAATCATCAACACGTGACTGCCAAGCGTTCATAACGTCTTGGTTCTCTGGGATGGGTGCATCACCTAGCGGTGCTTCTAGGACATATGCTTTCCTGGCAGCTATAAGGATGATCCTCAGGTTCTGGACCGAGTCCGTATAGTTGCTGCCATCATCTTCCAACTTGGTTTTCTCTAGGAACGCGTTGAAGTTGAGGTTGACATGAGCGTTGGCCATTTGATCTACAAGACATTTTGCAAAGGTTTTTAGACTAAGTTCATGATAATTAAGTTCATCTAATCAAATTATTTAATGAACTCCCACTCAGACAGACATCCCTCTAGTCATCTAAGTGATACATGATCCGAGTCAACTAGGCCGTGTCCGATCATCACGTGAGACGGACTAGTCATCATCGGTGAACATCTTCATGTTGATCGTATCTTCTATACGACTCATGTTCGACCTTTCGGTCTTCCGTGTTTCGAGGCCATGTCTGTACATGCTAGGCTCGTCAAGTCAACCTAAGTGTATTACGTGTGTAAATCTGGCTTACACCCGTTATATTCGAACGTTAGAATCTATCACACTCGGTCATCACGTGGTGCTTCAAAACAACGAACCTTCGCAACGGTGCACAGTTAGGGGGAACACTTTCTTGAAATTATGTGAGGGATCATCTTATTTAAGCTACCGTCGTTCTAAGCAAATAAGATGTAAAACATGATAAACATCACATGCAATCAAATAGTGACATGATATGGCCAATATCATTTTGCTCATTTCGATCTCCATCTTCGGGGCGCCATGGTCATCATCGTCACCGGCATGACACCATGATCTCCATCATCGTGTCTTCATGAAGTTGTCTCGTCATCTATTACTTCTACTACTATGGCTAACGGTTTAGCAATAAAGTAAAGTAATTACATGACGTTTATGTTGACACGCAGGTCATAAATAAATTAAGACAACTCCTATGGCTCCTGCCGGTTGTCATACTCATCGACATGCAAGTCGTGATTCCTATTACAAGAACATGATCAATTTCATACATCACATATATCATTCATCACATCCTTTTGGCCATATCACATCACATGGCACATGCTGCAAAAACAAGTTAGGTGTCCTCTAATTGTTGTTGCAAGTTTTTTACGTGGCTGCTATAGGTTTCTAGCAAGAACGTTTCTTACCTACGCCAAAACCACAATGTGATATGCCAATTTTTATTTACCCTTCATAAGGACCCTTTTCATCGAATCCGATCCGATTAAAGTGGGAGAGACAGACACCCGCTAGCCACCTTATGCAACTAGTGCATGTTAGTCGGTGGAACCAGTCTCACGTAAGCGTACGTGTAAGGTCGGTCCGGGCCGCTTCATCCCACGATGCCGCCGAATCAAGATAAGACTAGTAACGACAAGTAAATTGACAAAATCAACACCCACAACAACTTGTGTTCTACTCGTGCATAGAAACTACGCATAGCCCTAGCTCTGATGCCACTGTTGGGAAACGTAGCAGAATTTTAAAATTTTCTACGCATCACCAAGATCAATCTATGGAGTCATCTAGCAATGAGGGAGAGGGGAGTGCATCTACATACCCTTGTAGATCGCGAGCGGAAGCGTTCAATAGAACGGGGTTGATGGAATCGTACTCGTCGTGATCCAAATCACCGATGACCGAGCGCCGAACGGACGGCACCTCCGCGTTCAACACACGTACGGTTGGGAAGACGTATCCTCCTCCTTGATCCAGCAAGGGAAGGAGAGGTTGATGGAGATCCAGCAGCACGACGGCTTGGTGGTGGAAGCAGCGATGATCTCGGCAGGGCTTCGCCAAGCTTCAACGAGAGAGAGAGAGGTGTTACGAGGGGAGAGGGAGGCGCCAGGGAGTTGGGTACGGCTGCCCTCCCTCCCCCCACTATATATAGGGCCCCTAGGGGGGCGCCGGCTCTAGGAGATGGGATCTCCAAGGGGGGGCGGCGGCCAAGGGAAACTTGCCCCCCAAGCCAAGTGGGGCGCCCCCCACCCCTAGGGTTTCCAACCCTATGCGCAGGGGAGGCCCATGGGGGGCGCACCAGCCCACCAGGGGCTGGTTCCCCTCCCACTTCAGCCCATGGGGCCCTCCGGGATATGTGGCCCCACCCGGTGGACCCCCGAGACCCTTCCGGTGGTCCCGGTACAATACCGATTACCCCCGAAACTTTCCCGATGGCCGAAACTGGACTTCCTATATATAAATCTTCACCTCTGGACCATTCCGGAACTCCTCGTGACGTCCGGGATCTCATCCGGGACTCCGAACAACTTTCGGGTTACCGCATACTAATATCTCTACAACCCTAGCGTCACCGAACCTTAAGTGTGTAGACCCTATGGGTTCGGGAGACACGCAGACATGACCGAGACGACTCTCCGGTCAATAACCAACAGCGGGATCTGGATACCCATGTTGGCTCCCACATGTTCCACGATGATCTCATCGGATGAACCACGATGTTGAGGATTCAATCAATCCCGTATTCAATTCCCTTTGTCAATCGGTACGTTACTTGCCCGAGATTCGATCGTCGGTATCCCAATACCTCGTTCAATCTCATTACCGGCAAGTCACTTTACTCGTACCGTAATGCATGATCCCGTGACCAAACACTTGGTCACATTGAGCTCATTATGATGATGCATTACCGAGTGGGCCCAGAGATACCTCTCCATCATACGGAGTGACAAATCCCAGTCTCGATCTGTGTCAACCCAACAGATACTTTCGGGGATACCTATAGTATACCTTTATAGTCACCCAGTTACGTTGTGACGTTTGGTACACCCAAAGCACTCCTACGGCATCCGGGAGTTACACGATCTCATGGTCTAAGGAAATGATACTTGACATTGGAAAAGCTCTAGCAAACGAACTACACGATCTTGTGTTATGCTTAGGATTGGGTCTTGTCCATCACATCATTCTCCTAATGATGTGATCCTGTTATCAATGACATCCAATGTCCATAGTCAGGAAACCATGACTATCTATTGATCAACGAGCTAGTTAACTAGAGGCTCACTAGGGACATGTTGTGGTCTATGTATTTACACATGTATTACGATTTCCGGATAACACAATTATAGCATGAACAATAGACAATTACCATGAACAAGGAAATAAAATAATAACCATTTTATTATTGCCTCTAGGGCATATTTCCAACACTTATAGTGATGTGCATTACCGAGTGGGCCCAGAGATACCTCTCCGACAATCGGAGTGAAAAATCCTAATCTCGAAATACGCCAACCCAACAAGTACCTTTGGAGACACCTGTAGAGCACCTTTATAATCACCCAGTTACGTTGTGACGTTTGGTAACACACAAAGTGTTCCTTCGGTAAACGGGAGTTGCATAATCTCATATTCATAGGAACATGTATAAGTCATGAAGAAAGCAATAGCAACATACTAAACGATCAAGTGCTAAGCTAACGGAATGGGTCAAGTCAATCACATCATTCTCCTAATGATGTGATCCCGTTAATCAAATGACAACTCATGTCCATGGCTAGGAAACTCAACCATCTTCGATTAACGAGCTAGTCAAGTAGAGGCATACTAGTGATACTCTATTTGTCTATGTATTCACACATGTGTTATGTTTCTGATTAATATAATTCTAGCATGAACAATAAACATTTATCATGAAATAAGGAAATAAATAATAACTTTATTATTGCCTCTAGGGCATATTTTCTTTAGTTTAGTGTGCGTTTGGGGTTTAGGGTTTAGTTTCTATGTATTGTACATTACTTTTTAGGGCTTTAAGGTTACAGGTTTTTCCTCAATGTGACGACTATACTTTACTCCTTAGTGGTTGGGGTTTAGGCATTATAGTGTAGAATGTAGGGTTTATCCTTTATTGTTCACGAGTTAGTGTTTGTTTATGAATTTGGGTTCAGTTTTAGGGTTTCTATTTCTCAAGAAGTATCTCTAATTTGATTACTAATGGCTGGCCGCAAGTACTAAAGCAGACGAAATTGAAAGTTCAAGAGAAGCTAACATTCATGCAAGAACATAATAGTAGAGAGGTTTCCTGTTTGTTTCTTGGATTGCAGTATGAATTGAAACCTTACCAATACTTCAATTCAATAAAAACATTCCTTGCTTTCCCTACAATATTCAAATCATATTTCCGATTTAAATTATAAGTTCTTACAACTAAAACTTGCTACCACGAAATAAAAGTGCTAGGTTTCGTTTCCGATACTTACTCGACACCAACGTCATGCTCAGTTCGTTTATTCCCACAGATGCCACTGCCTTGCTTTGGCATGCGACCCATTTTTTTGTTCTCCCCTTGACTTCACTCGCGCGCTTGCTTATGAGACATGAACTTCTCCTACCCTCCCCCCCTTCCGCTAGTGCGCTTGGTTTCCACTATCATCCTGCAGATCTACTATCTTCTCACTTGTACTCGACGGTGCTCCCACCGATCGGCACACCTTCACCCCTAGAAGAATCCGCACCAACGACATATACTGCCACCGTATGCCAAAAAACCCCAATGGAGTTGAATACATGGCTTCATATGCAGGTAAATTTGCATCTATCTGGATTAATCTGATTCTTTGGTGCTCTATGTTGTATCCATATTTGTAATCTGTCTAGTTGTATATCGCTGCATTTTTCTGTTCTCGTGTTAGGGTTCTTATTCATAGTACCAAACATGAAAGCACTCAAAAGCTCTTTGCGGCCTCGCTCCGACACGCGACACATTCAATCTTACTCTGACACATGGCTTCGTTGCTTGCACGATATCTTCCTCCAATCCCCTTTCTCATGTTGCCCCTCAAGCCAATCTCTCCCCTCGATCCAACCCGAACGAGCCTGTGAAGTAATCTGCCCCTAAAATGGCAATGCATGCCTAACTCGTTGACACATGAGTGTGTAACACGGAGACTATGGGAGGGATTGAGGGATCATACCTTGTAAGAGTGTGGCTGATCCGAGCGCAAGAAGAGCAAACACAGACGAAAATCAAGACATGGTGATGGTGAAGAGACCGTGCGAAGCGAGAAGGAGATGAGTCAGAGCGAACAGGGTAAATGGGAAAATGCTTCCATGTGATCTTGGTCGGATGAAAATGGACAAGACTCCCAAAATATGGATACCATCAATGTCAAACCGTATCAGAGTCGAGTAAATGGAAAAAAGAAATTGCTTCCATGTGATCTTGGTAGAATGAAAATGGACAAGACTCCCAAAATATGCATAACATCAACGTTGAACCGTGTCACAGCTCCGAGATTCATCATAGTCGCCAGTTTCAAACTAAGTGATGATGATTGCATCGCGCGGGAGATAAAGAAAGCGAACGCTCTTCGTGTAGTACACGCCTTGTTGCCCGGATGGAGTTTCATGCGCGCGAACGAAGCGCCAGTGATGCGTTGTACCATGGTGAATACGAGAGAACATTCTCTCATTATAATTACATATAAACAAATAAGCACTACACTGGTTTGTATCCGTGATGCGTGGCCGCGGGCATATGGATCTATGAACTCATGAGCTGCACCGAAGGGCTTGCCTAAAATGTCTCATCTTATCATATATGGATCCATGGAATTAGGGGTGCAGAGCGGCGCCTGAACCCGTCCTGCTTCATATAGGAAAGAGGGAATCAGGGAAACTTAGTCGTAGCTTTTCTCAAAAAAAAAAAATCTTAGTTGTAGCTGAATTCTACTGTGCTAGTTCAGTTTGTGCTAGCTAGCGGATCTTGCGGGATGCCGCCTTGCACCCCCCTACCATGAGCTGTACGGGTGGGCTTGCGTAAAATTTCCTCTATGTCCTTACTCTAACAAACAATGGACCTTAAGTATACCAATATTGATAGGCATTTCATTTGCGCACCTCACTCGCTCTGACGCCGGGGAACGTGTGTTGTTTCTGCAGAGTTACGGCTACCCTACCTTGCAGACAACGAAACTGCCTTGCGTACGATATTTTTCCCATATTGTACGATAAGACACAGGCCCGTTCCCAACGTTTGGCCTCACTACACCAGAACAGTCTGCTCGTATGCAAAAATCGTATGAAGTTTGATCGTACCTATAGCAACGCTCTGCAGACAATTCCAAAGCTGCTGCACTTGTCTGTTCTCCAGAGAATTCCAAAGTTACTGCAGGTTATTTACTTTCATTTATATATTTGAAAAATGTGTGACCATGTCGTTCGTTTGGTCCCAAATCCCAGCTCAGCTCTCGGCTGCTACTGTTTCAAATCCAAAGAAAATGGAACTTCCCATTCCAATTGCTGACCTTGAATTCACCCTTGAGATTCTCTTAGAGTTTGGTCCCAGAGCTATTCCAAAGTTGATGAGCTAGTGACTAACTATGTTGTGCACGCAATCGCAAAACCAAGGCTAGTTCTGGTCAAGGCAAGCCCACTAGAAGAACATCACTATGTCCATGTTACCCTTGCTTAGAATCGCAATTGTTAGTATTAAAACACAAGGATATCATAGACTATTCCGAAGGTGGATGTGTGATCAGCATGGATCATCAGCGAGTTCACGTGTCGGTTGCCCTTGTAACTTGTCCAGAATTACTTGTCGAGGATGTACTTGATTACCTCTTTAGAAAACGTATGTACTTGATTACCTCTTTAGAAAACGTATCGTAAGGTTGGTACTCAACAAGTACAAAATAATCTAGCGTGTCAAACGGTTGGCACTCGTCAACAAGTAAAAAAAAACCATGGGGCTGCAAACAGGGCTGCTTACACCAAATTCCCTTCAAACAAGTTCCAACTTGTCGCTGTTGAATGGTCTCTATTGGTCAATATATGCACACTAGGTTGAGAAATATTTTCAGGACACAAACAAGATCTTTTGTATTGCACAAGAAACATGCCCAAAAATGCTTTTAATAGTAAGCATTCATTGTCACTGAAATATTCAAGTATGATGTATACATGAAGGAGATGTTCTCAAGAATGTTTGAAATATTTTAAGACTGCTGTTGGTTGTTCATCACTAGAGTTTTGTTATTTGAACCTGGCACTTATTTTTTTTTAAGAATAACTTGATACTTACTAAACAAGGCAATGCCATCCAAGAACTCATGAAACCCCTTACTTGCTCCTCTTGGAAGCCTCGTACAGGTAGCCCGCGATGACTACAGCTGCCGCAACTGCTACCCCAACTGCACTCTGTGCAAGTACAACAGCAGTTGAAACATCTGATTTTGTAGATGCTGCGCCACTGATCCGTGGTGTGAAGCCAAGTTCAGAAAGTTTCTTGTGTGATTCAGCGTAGTCCTTGAAGAAAGCATCCTCGTCCTGCAGTACGAAAGAGATAAGACATTGTTCTGAATCTGAAAGTTGGATTATGGAAATATCAAAAATCTGTGCACCTTTGCATAAAGCTCCACATAGCGTCTAAATTCAGGATCATCCAACAATGCCTTATCAGTAGGGAGCTTCAGAAGACCTTCTGATTCCCCTTTCAGTAGCTCACTGCAGTGAGGTTAACAAGCATTTCAGTTACACTGATTCTCCTTCTCAAATCTAGTCTCCAAAATAAGTCCCTCCGATCCATAACAAGTGTCGCGGTTTTGAACCAAGGTAGTTCAACCTTAGTTCAAAACCGCGACAATTATTCTGGATCGGAGGGAGTCGTAAATGTTATGGCTTTGTATTCAACTCACAGAAAGTATGAGTTGTCAAACTTCAGAGGATCACGAGTCCATGCACCGTCAAACCCAGACCTTTCAGGATGTGCCTTTCCCTAAGAGAAAAAGTCCATTACTATATACCGTGTTTCTGATGCAAAGGTGCTCCTACTTCACAGAATACAACAAGTACCAGACTGTGGCCCCCAGATAGTGCTACAATATCTTTGTCTGTTAAGCCCATTCGATAAAAGATGTCCCTCAGATGTGGTGCGCCTGCTCATGAAGAAATAATACAGATACATGTCTCAGTCACTGGGATGTGATTGCAAGGTGCAACAAGTACTCCTAGAAGACTGATCATATAAAGAAAGAAAGACAGCTCTTGTACATGAACAAATGACATAAGAAACATAGATCAGCATGCAATAATAGCTATAACACGTAAAAGGGCCAGTATACGGGTGATAGGTGAAGGTAAGAGTAGTTAAGCCTCCAATTTCTGAAGAAAAAATGCATGTAAAAGCTGTACATGAGGAGATTGGTGGAGTACAACCAGAAAACTGCACTGCTTGGAATGCCTGAAATCCCATCTCACACGGTAAAAAGTATCAAATGCCAAGAGCATGGTGTATGGACATGAGCAGACGGGTGCAGAAAATAATCGATGCAACTACATTTGCTATGCCCATAAGGCCATTGGCCATATAACTTCTTAGATCACATTTTGATCAATTGCTTGAGATAGCAAGAAAACATTGACAGGTAGAAACAATAGTAGCAATAGTTACCTTTCTTAGCATCAGGAAGGCGCCCTTCACGGGGACAAACTGACGAATCCTGATTCAGGTCCAAAGCAGTTAATATGTAAGCATCAGGAACAATGCATCCATTTCTGAAGAAATGATATTTCACATACACGTCTTCCAGGGATGAACTCAACAGTTGGACCCCCCGTGACTTCAACTGCAACTACTCCAGCAAGCTGGAAGTAAGATGTAGTTAGTAAATAGCTATAGAATTCACAGTTTTGCTGTACTCAATAGGAAGCATCGGCTCACATATGAGGAGTATAGATGTTTTAGCAATCAATACTCGCTTAATTTAGACAAGAGCCAACTCAACCAAATTGTCAATTACCTGATAAAGGTCTGCATATGTAATCTTTGGATGCTTCGCTTTAATAGGCTCTGGCAACAAAGGACAGTTGAGTAAGCTATAATAACAATTTCAGTTATTTCCGCAGCGAAGAAAGGAACGGCTTAACAATAAACCAACAAATCTGAAATTAGTTAGTCGCGTGATTTGACAGAGTATCATTAGGACCAAATTGCAATTCTGTCTAGACCCTCTCAGAAGATAAAATAGAAGCGTTTAAGAATTCTCTTACTTGTGCATGCAGTGATGCAAATAAAGCAGCACACATAAGGATGCAATAGTTTACAACAGACCAACTAGGGTACTGTTAATTTCCGTGTGTAATCATCCTAAACTGTTTAACTTTCCAAAGGAAAATCAATTGCAATCTTGTCCTTAAGCCATTGCATGACGTACAGCGATAGAAACAGAGCTTTAACTTATGAGAAACTAATGAAAATGCCCAAACTGATTTCCTTAGGCTAAAGAGCCCTCATATAGGAAAATGAGTATTTTTACACAGTCATCTACTACCAGATTGGGCATTGGGTAAATATATAATACATACCGAGGAGATCAATAGCAATTTTTAAGCCAGCATTTGAACCATGGGTGTACTCTTCCTCGTATCTAATTGAACCATTTGCACCACCAGTTCTTGTGTTCACATCATACGTGCCAGCATCATGCCATCTGCAAGGGAGACCGAAGAAATTGAGTCTTCCAAATGGAAAAGCAAGGAAGTCCAGGATACACACAAAATCGTAACCATACAGGCAAACAATTGGAAGACAGATGTAGTTTTATGGGTGTTACTTATTAGATCTATACAATGCAGAGGGAGCAGTGTATACCTGCTTTCCTGCAACACATCAAAAAATAAATCAAGTGCGTAAGTTAAAAGCTACATGTTCAGAACTTCAGATAATGCCAAAGTTTTTATCCCTTTCATTGCCAGTGTGCATGGGCACCTGATCCTATTAGTGCATCACATATTTCTTCCCAAGTGCATATAACAGCACCCATCTCTGTAAAACACCACATGTAAAGAAAAGTTCAAGAGGCCAAGGTGCGAGAACGGGCAAGCAATTCGTCTCACTTATCCGATTGTTTGGCATGTGGGGGCAGTTCTCAACTTCTCTTGCTACTGTAAAACACTATAGTCCATGTGAACTAAATACCATACCCTCCTCATTAGATAATAATCGTGGCATACAGCCGAAATTCATAATCGCTGGAATCTCTAAAATCATGCACGTGAGGTGTTTGTCAAATTGCCTCGTCCGAAATCGATACAACAAACATGAAACAGACCAGCGAGGCCTGGCATCTGAGGGCCGCGGCAGTAAAAAACCAACCCCATTAGTTCAAATCTGACATGCGCCTCAAGTCAGCAGTGGAACAACGCCGGTAGGTAATCGCAGGGCTTAAGCAAAACACGAGCTCTCCTCTCAGGCCGCGTGAACCAGGAGCAGACGAGCAAACAGAAGCAGCAGTATGGAGTAGGAGAGGATCAGGAGACTGGGGCTGGGAGTACGTACGCGAGGCGGAGCATGATGGGGGCGCATCCCTTGGAGGCGATGAGGGCGCGGAGGGCACGGCGCGCCCTGTCGACCTGGCGCAGGTACTCGGCGTCTACCACCGGAGCCGCCATCGCCGACGAGCCTAGAAGAGAAGAGATCGGCGGGGCGGGGAGCGAGGTGAGGTCTGAGGTGTGTTTGGGCTAAGAGGAGAGAGGAGCAGCGGCAGCGGCAGCGGGAATGGGGCGGAGGGGTGGAGGCGACGAGATAACGCGGAGCGAGCGATTGGCTGCTCCGCGCCGTCGAGTCGTGTTCTGCCGTCTTGGTTTTTACTTGGATCCACGCTACATGTGTACACTCCTGATGTGGTGAGGGCCCGCCGTCAATCCGTCACTTGTTTTGTTTGTTTTCGTTCCGTTGTGCTGGCAGCTAAGCAACAGCAGTCAAGAGTGGCTGCTTCACGCCAAGATTGAGTTGTCTTCTTGAAGAATGCTGGGAACGAGTATTTGATGAAGTCAGCATCCACCCAAGTAGCTTCTGTCTCTGACAAATTTTCCCATTGTATCAGTTATTGGACGACTGGCAGATTGTGTCGAGGCACTTGCCGAACTTGCAGTACCTCTGTTGGGCCAGTCTTGATGGTGCCATCTTGGTTGACCATTGGCAGGTTCGGGCTGGGTATGAAATTGGGACCAATATGCTTCTTGAGCTGACTTATATGGAAAACTGGGTGTATTTGCACATGCTCTGGAAATTGCAGTTTATAAGCTGAATTGTCTATCTTCTGCACAATTAGAAATGCACCATAGTACTTGTTTTGTAGTTTTAAAGCACCTCTGAATCCAAATGCTGCTAGTCTATAAGGTGCCATCTTAAGGTAGACCATATCACCCACTTCAAATACCCCTTCCACTCGTTTGAGATCAGCATATCGTTTCATTCTGTTCTGGGCCCCGAGCAAATTGGATTTTAAGTGCTCCAATATTTGTTGTTTAGCCTCCAGGAAATTCTGTGCCTCCTCCTCGTGAGGACCAGGTATGTCAAGCTCAGAAATCATGGGTGGTGGGAAACCATACAAAGCTTGGAAGGGGGACATCTTGATAGTAGTGTGGTAGGTAGTATTATACCAAAACTCAGCTAATGGAAGCCATGAGCACCATTTCTTGGGTTCTGTGATTGTCATGCATCTGAGATAAGTTTCCAGACATTGATTTACTCTTTCTGTTTGGCCATCAGTCTGGGGATGATATGCAGTGCTAAATCTCAGTTCACTCTTCCAAGCAGAAAAAATGTCTCTCCATAACTTGCTGGTAAAGATCCTGTCTCTGTCAGATATGATTAACTTGGGTGGGCCATGCAACTTTAAGACATTGTCTACAAATGCTTGTGCCACAGTGAGAACTGAGTATGGATGTGAGAGGGGCAGGAAATGAGCATACTTAGTAAACCTGTCAACCACTACCAGAATTACCTCCTTGCCTTGTGAATTGGGAAGGCCTTCTATAAAATCCATAGAAATGTGTTGCCATGCCATATCAGCTACAGGTATTGGATCAACCAGTCCAGGTTGCAGGCAGTTTTCATGTTTTGCTCTCTGGCAAATGGGACAAGCAGCAATGAATTTCTCTACTGATGATTTAAGTCCCTGCCAGTAGAAAATTGCTTTCACTCTGTGGTATGTTGCTCTAGTTCCTGAATGTCCTCCTACAGGGGAATTGTGCAATGATTCTAGCAACCTTGTTCTGAATGCAGGAATATTGCCCGCCACAATCCTTCCTTTGTACCTGATGATTCCTGCAATCAATTTATGATCTTCCAGAGTATTATCAGGAGTGAGTAACAGCTTCTCCAGTAATGCCTTGGTTTCAGGATCCTGTTGATAACTCTGAACTAACTCCTCTGCCCAGACAGGTGTGACAGTGGATATTGCCATGCAACTAGGTAGAACTCTTGAAAGAGCATCAACAACTTTGTTGCAAACTCCTTTCTTGTACTGGATTTGGAAATTGAATTCCAACAACTTCATCCTTAGTTTGTGTTGCACACCTTCAGTTAGTTTCTGATGAGTGATGAACTTGAGTGATTGTTGGTTAGTCTTGATTATCAGTTCTCTGCCTAAGAGGTAGTGTCTCCATCTTTTCAATGCTTCTAGTATAGCCAAAGCTTCTTTTTCATAGGTTGACAATGCAGCATTTCTTGGGCAAAGTGCAGAGCTATAATATGCTATTGGCCTGCCCTGTTGCATTAAAACTGCTCCAATGCCCTTGCCTGAAGCATCAGTTTCTAAAACAAAAGGCTGAGAGAAATTTGGGAGTGCTAAAACTAGGGCAGTAATTAAGGCTTGTTGAAGCTGTGCAAATGTTGTGTCATGAATAGTTGTCCATGAGAACTGCCCCTTTTTAAGAAGATCATGTAGTGGTCTGCAAATAACTCCATACCCTTTTATGAATCTTCTATAGTAGTCTGCCAAACCCAGAAAACTTCTTATTTTTGTCACATTATCTGGTGTGGGCCACTCAGCAATGGCCTTGATTTTCTTAGGGCCAGTTGCTACTCCCTCTGCTGAAATTATATGACCAAGGTATTCCACTTCTTGAATAGCAAACACACATTTAGATTGTTTAGCACACAACTTGTTCTCTCTCAACACTTGCAACACTGTCTGTATGTGCTCCCTATGTTCTTCAAGTGTTTTGCTGTAGACTAGTATATCATCAAAGAAAACTAGGACACATTTTCCGAGGTAAGGCCCAAAGATCTTATTCATTACTGCCTGAAATGTTCCTGGAGCATTTGACAGTCAAAATGCATGAGCAAGTACTCAAAATGCCCTAGAAAAGTTCTGAAAGCTGTTTTGTGCACATCATCAGGGTGCATCCTAATTTGATGGTAACCAGCTCTCAAATCAATTTTAGAAAAGTACTTTGCTCCATGTAACTCATCCAATAGATCTTCAATCACTGGTATTGGAAATTTGTTCTTGATAGTAGCAGCATTTAACTTCCTGATATCAGTGCACAATCTCATAGATCCATCTTTTTTCTTTACCAGAATTACAGGAGCTGCATATGGACTCTGGCTATGCCTGATAAAGTGTGCTGCTAGTAATTTCTTGATTTGTTCTTCCATTTCCCGTTTCTGATGTTGAGGAACTCTGTATGGTCTAGTATGAGGTGGGTTTATTCCACGCTTAAGAGGAATAGTATGGTCACTCTCCCTAAGAGGAGGTAAGCTGGAAGGTTCTTCAAACAAATCAGCATACTCCAACAGGAGCTTCTGCACTTGTGGTGGTGTTTTAAATCCCCCAGGAGCTGCCAGCACAATGTTGTGCATTTGGAGGAGAAATCCTTCTGCCCCTTTTTCCAATAGCTTTGTTGTTGTTTTAGCTGGAACTTCTTCTGCAATTTCAGTGTTGTTGAATATAGCTGTAGTGACAGTTTGCTTGCCCTGGATAGTGAAACTGAATTTGTTCTTAGGCACATCAAATGCTACAGGGCTAACCAGAGAAAACCAATCATATCCCAAAATAATATCATGACTGGGTAGTGGTAAAACTCTAAAGTTGTGAGTTAACTTGAGTTTTGCCAGTTGAAACTCACAAGCAGGTGCTACAGTTGAAGATATGAGCTTGCCTCCTCCAGCTACAGCAATAGTTCTTGGCTTAACAGGAAGCAGTTGACAGCCACATTTGACAGCAAAATCCTGGCTCATGAAGGAAGTTGTACTTCCTGAGTCTAGGAGGGCTACAGCTCTTTTACCATTAACATGATCTATAACTGTGGGAGTTGGAACAGCTAGCTGTTGTCCCAATGCATGAGCAGAGATGAACATAACTTGTTCTTCTTCCTCCATCATTTCCTCTTGCTCAGGTGGAGTCTGCTCTTCAGTAGTGTCATGTTGTTCCATTGTTTCCTGTTGCATCATGTGCACATTTGGAATTAATTTGCATCTATGTCCAGGGACCCATTTGTCCCCACATCTCCAACACTCACCAGGTTTCTTGAATTTCTGATTACTGACAGTTGCAGTTTCAGGTTGTTTGGCTACTGTAACTGGTTGTTGTGAAGAAGTTGGATTTGGTTTACTGGGCATAGTATATTGTTGTTTCTGGTATTAGTTGGAATAAGGAGTGTTCTGTTTCTTGGCTATAGGAAGCACTGGAGGGTGACAAGGTTCTACTTCTCTTGCTAAGCAGTAAGCATCAGTCAGTGTCTGTGGTTTGTGTGGTCTAATTTGGAATTTAATCCCTTCTCTGAGTCCATTTACATAGAATCTCACAAACCATAGCTCATTCAATTCTGGATTTTCCTCTTGAACTTCTGCCATCAAATCCTCAAATGTTTTAGTGTACATAGAAACTGTGATACTGCCCTGTTTTAATGTGTTGAACTTATCAGTTAAGTCATATGATCCTTGTTGTGATAACCTTTTTACTACTTCTGCCCCAAACTCCTTCCAGGACAATTTCTTTTTGAGTAACCCAGATCTTCTTAACCATGTGTCTGCTTCATCTTGTATGTACATCTGTGCTAGGGAGACTTTATATTCCTCTGGTGCTCCACACATTTGAAAGTATTTGTTACACTGTCGTATCCAACCCACTGGGTCCTCACCACTGAACTTAGGAAAATCCAGCTTTGGTCCTCTAGTTATGGATTTCATAAACTGGGCCTGCATGTCCTGCTCATATGTTCTGTAATATCCTTGCCAGAGCTGCTTCTCTCTGTTTTGCTGGTAAAATTTGTTGAAAACTGGGGTGTGGCCTTCTTGCCTTGCAGTGACAGGTGTTCCTACATCACTAGCAGTTTCCTGTCTTCCTTGAGTTGCAAACCCTGGTGGAACTGTAGGTCTGGATGTTCTAATTGGTGGTAAGTTCTGCAGGTGCAACTCTTCCATTTGCCTTGATTTCTCTTTTTCAGCAGCTAACTGTTTCTTCAGTTGTTCAAGTCTGTCACTTGTGTCTGCAGGTTGTTCTTGATGTAAAGTAGGTGATTTAACTACTTGACTGGAACTGGGAAGTTGTGCCTCTGGTTGTTGGGTAGCATTTGGTAGCACCATATTCTTCAAAACTGTGCTGATGGCGGATAGTTGTTTGCTCAGATCAATGACAGCTTGTTCCACGTTGCCAACTTGCAGAGCTATATCTCCTTGTTTCTTACTCATGGATTGAACATCGGTCCGGAGTTTCACCACCTCCGAGTGCATCAGAGAACTGTCCTTCTGCAGAGCACCGAAATCATCGCGCAGAGAGAGAACCTCCTGCAGATCTGCGTCATCGATCGCCTTGGTGCGCCCCATCGCCTTGATGTGAGGGAGAGAGGAGGAATTTTACGGTCGAAATAATTCGGCAACCCGACTCTCTGCTCAGATCCTGCCGCCTTCTCGATCCTCTCCTCCTGAGCTGCACGAACCAGCGATAGACAAGGAATTTTACCACCGGAGAATTGTTCTCCAGCAACCTCTCCGCGCTACTGGTTTGCAGCCGAACAAATCGCCGCCTCCTACGCTGCCCTGGTACAAATCACCGCCGCCAACGCCACCCTGGTACAGATCGTCGCCACCCACGTTGCCTTGGTGCAAATCGGTCCCGATCTATTGAAGGGGAGGGAATTGGGTGGGATTACTCTTTCTCTGGATGAAAATTTTTGTGGCCGAGGAACAACCTTGCTCTGAATACCAATTTGTCAGACCCGGGTAGGATCTGAAGATAGATCGGTGTAATTTGGGCGAGAATTTCAGATCAAGGAGTTTGAACTATGAGAGGAGCTATATTATATTTAGGGTTCTAGCCCGATGAAAGCAAATGGAGGTTCGACATAATAATCCTTCTCAGCCACAGCATGGCTGGATATAAGCGATGGCTTGCCGTTAACGGCAACGCATGAAACGGAACAGTGTAACAGTGAGTAGCCGTTCGTTATCTGAAACGGAACAGTGTAACAGTGAGTAGCCGTTCGTTATCTGAAGAGGTATTTTTCTGAAACGCTACAGGGAGTTACTGAATAACTGGGTCTGACACCGCCGTCAATCCGTCACTTGTTTTGTTTGTTTTCGTTCCGTTGTGCTGGCAGCTAAGCAACAACAATCAAGAGTGGCAGCATCTCGTCGCTTGTGTCGCCCCCCCGGCGACCCGGGCGAAACCCTAGCCGCCACTCCGACTCCCTTCCTAGATCACCTCTCCTCTCGTCATCATCGGGCAAAGCCCGTGCGGCGTCGGCGGCGGTGGGGCCTCTTTTTTTCCCTCTCGCGAGGTCAGGGCATCGTGGGGTCGCTCGGCCAAGGAGAGGCGTGGGGGTGCGGCAAGCAGGTGCCAGCGAGCGCGTCGATTGCAGCGAGCGCGGTGTGCTGACGCTAGTGGGCGCGATGAACAGAAGCCTGTGGGTGCGGCGGGCGCAAGCCTAGGCGCAATGCGCAAGTGTGAGCGCGGGGGCGCGTTGCAGGAGACCGGGGTACGCGCGCGAATCTAGCACGTTCGTGCACCATGCGGAGGTGCGGGTTTGTCACGGCCGAGTCCGATCTGGTCAGTCCGTGGCCGGATCTCGCTGCCCGGGTCGTGCTGGTGGCGGCGGTGGGGTGGGTTCGGCGGATGCTGATGGGCCTTACCTTCAAGCGTGCCCACGTCCATCTCCTTGGAGTAGCGGCGCCGTACAACGTCTGTGATGCAGACGAGGTTCTCAGGCAGACCAAATCCAGTTCGGTTGGTACTGACCTTGCGCGCGGTGGTGCGTGGCTCTCAATCCGACTTGGTGTTCATCTAGTCTCGACGCGCGGCGGTGCAGGCTGGCCAGCTCTGGTTCTAACTCAGTTCTTCCTATGTGCTGTGATACGTCCATTTTGCATCATGCTTTTATATTGATATTTATCGCGTTATGGGTTGTTATTTCACTTTATGTCACAATACTTATGGCTATTCTCTCTTATTTTACAAGGTTTATATAAAGAGGGAGAATGCTGGCAACTGGAATTCTGGTCTGGAAAAGGAGCAAATATCAGAGACCTATTCTGCGCAACTCCAAAAGTCCTGAAACTCCACGGAATGTCTTAAAAGAAATAAAGAAAAATCCACGCCAAAGATGAAGGCCAGGGGGCCCACACCCTTCTCACGAGGGTGGGGGGCGCCCCCCCTAGGGCGCGCCCCCTACCTCGTGGGCCCCCTGGTGGCTCTCCGACGCCCATCTTCTCCTATATGAGGTCTTTCGATGAGAAAAAAATAAGGAGGAACTTTTCAGGACGAGACTCAGCCGCCACGGGGCGGAACCTTGGCGGATCCAATCTAGAGCTCCGACAGAGCTGTTCTGCCGGGGATACTTCCCTCCGGGAGGGGGAAATCATCACCATCGTCATCACCAACGCTCCTCTCATCGGGAGAGGGCAATCTCCATCAACATCTTCACCAGCACCATCTCATCTCAAAACCCTAGTTCATCTCTTGTATCCAATTCTTGTCTCAAAGTCTGGGATTGGTGCTAGTAGGTTGCTAGTAGTGTTGATTACTCCTTGTAGTTGATGCTAGTTGGTTTATTTGGTGGAAGATCATATGCTCAGATCCTATATGCATATTATTACCCCTCTGATTATGAACATGAATATGCTTTGTGAGTAATTACGTTCGTTCCTGAGGACAAGGGAGGAGTCTTGCTATGAGTAGTCATGTGAATTTGGTATTCGTTTGATATTTTGATAAGATGTATGTTGTCTAGCCTCTAGTGGTGTTATGTGAACATCGACTACATAACACTTCACCATTATTTGGGCCTAGAGGAAGGCATTGGGAAGTAATAAGTAAATGATGGGTTGCTAGAGTGATAGAAGGTTAAACCCTAGTTTATGTGTTGCTTCGTAAGGGGCTGATTTGGATCCATATGTTTCATGCTATGGTTAGGTTTGCCTTAATACTTTTGTTGTAGTTGCGGATGCTTGCAATAGAGGTTAATCATAAGTGGGATGCTTGTTCAAGTAAGAACAGCACCCAAGCACCGGTCCACCCACATATCAAATTATCAAAGTATCGAACGCGAATCATATGAACGTGATGAAAACTAGCTTGACGATATTCCCATGTGTCCTCGGGAGCGCTTTTCCTATTATAAGAGATTGTTCCGGCTTGTCCTTTGCTACAAAAGGATTGGGCCATCTTGCTTCACTTTATTTACTTTTTTTACTTGTTGCTCGTTACAATTTATCTTGTCACAAAACTATCTATTACCACTTATTTCAGTACTTGCAGAGAATACCTTGCTGAAAACCGCTTATCATTTCCTTCTGCTTCTCGTTGGATTCGACACTCTTACTTATCGAAAGGACTACGATAGATCCCCTATACTTGTGGGTCATCAAGACTCTTTTCTGGCGCCGTTGCCGGGGAGTGTAGCGCCTTTGGTAGGTGGAATTTGGTAAGAAAAAATTTATATAGTGTGCTGAAATTTACTGTCACTTGTTACTATGGAAAGTAATTCTCTGAGGGGCTTGTTTGGGGTATCTTCACCCCGTCCAGTAGAGCAAAGAGTTGCTCCTCAACCTACTGAACCTATTGAAAATGAAACTCCTTTTGAATTTCCTTCGGGTATGATGGAAAAACTACTAGATAACCCTTTTACAGGAGATGGAACAAAGCATCCTGATGAGCACTAAATATATGTGGATGAAGTTTGTGGATTATTTAAGCTTGCAGGTATACCCGATGATGTTGCTAAGAATAAGGTCTTCCCTTTATCTTTGAAGGGAGACGCATTGATATGGTATAGGCTATGTGATGATATGAGATCATGGGACTATAAAAGATTGAAGCTGGAATTTCATCAAAAGTATTACCCTATGCATCTTGTTCATCGTGATCGCAATTATATATATAATTTCTGGCCTCGCGAAGGAGAAAGCATCGCTCAAGCTTGGGGGAGGCTTAAATCAATGTTATATTCATGCCCCAATCATGAGCTTTCAAGAGAAATAATTATGCAAAGTTTTTATGCTCGGCTTTCTGAAAACAATCGCACCATGCTCGATACTTCTTGTGTTGGCTCTTTTATGATGAAGACTATTGAATTTAGATGGAATTTATTGGATAGAATTAAACGCAACTCTGAAGATTGGGACCTCGACGAAGCTAAGGAGTCAGGTATGACACCTAAGTTTGATTGTGTTAAATCTTTTATGGATACTGATATTTTTCGTAAGTTTAGCACTAAATATGGACTTGACTCTGAGATAGTAGCTTCTTTCTGTGAATCTTTTGCTACTTATGTTGATCTCCCTAAGAAGTGGTTTAAATATCATCATCCCATAGAAGTAAAAGTAGCTGCACCTATTAAAGTTGAAGAAAAGACTGTCACTTATAATGATCCTATTGTTCCTACTTCTTACATTGAGAAACCACCTTTCCCTGTTAGAATAAAGGATCATGCTAAAGCTTCAACTGTTGTTCATAAAAGCAATATTAGAACTTATACACCTCCTGAGCAAGTTAAAGAAGAACCTAGTATTGCTATTGTTATAGATCTCTTATCTGATAATATTGATGGGCATGTTATTCAGTTCGAAGGTGAAACTGCTAGAATTGCTAAACCTTGTGATAAGGATAAATATAGACCTATGGTAGGCGTGCCTGTTATTTCTGTTAAAATAGGAGATCATTGTTATCATGTGAAAGAACATGCGGTGCCCCCATGTTTGGTTTTGGTAATTGATGACAATCTCTATGGACTAATGGTTGCCTTGAGTTATATTTGAAGGTTTTGTCCATAGGCTTTTCTTGGAGTACATGTGTTGGTTTCAAGGAGAGTTTGTGTCGACCAAGGTGCTATTCAAGGAATCACCTAAAGATTGGTCTTGTGAGAGGTTGATCAAGACTAAGTTAAAGAGTGAATCAAGTTGATCAACCCACAAAGCGTAGAAGATGTACCGAGAGGGGTCAAGTGATCCCATGGTATGGTAAGCATTGTCAATTACGCTTTGTGTACTAACCCATGGTCTTCGTGAGGCTTCTTTGTGGGGTTAGGTTGCGGTGTGCAAGTTCAAGTGGAGCACCACAAAGAGATCAAATGCTTGAAGCTTGCTGTCCTTTGTGGTGACAATGGACCTGTGAAGATGTGCGGAAGAGTAGCTCACCCATAGTAGAGTATGGGGGAGCAATCAACTAGTCTTCATCGAGTCAACACAATCAAGAAAGGTTGCGGTGTGCAAGTTCAAGTGTAGCATCACGAAGAGATCAAATGCTTGAAGCTTGCCGTCCTTTGTGGTGACAATGGACTTGTGAAGATGTGCGGAAGAAAGGCTCACCCATAGTGGAGTATGGGGAGCAATCAACTAGTCTTCATCGAGCCAACACAATCAAGAAAGGTGGTCCAACTTGAGGGAGTCAAGATTGTCATCATCTAGCTCAAGTGGACCATGTGCAAGGCAAAGGTTTGCCCTTGATAGGTTTTCTATTTTACCGGTCTCATGTTGGTAGTTGGGAGACCGGGTTATAGGATCGATTGCCATACTATCAAGGGGGGCTCTCGATGAGTAGCTTGATCGTATCGTTAGTTGAGAGCTCAAACCATTGCATCCTTGCATCATCTTTCTTGGTTCTTGTTTGGTTCTCTTTGTGAGTCTTAGAGCTTACGGTCATCTTGTTGACAAGCTTGAGTTCATCGAAAACGGAGTTCACTTGCATCTTCTATGATGTTTTCGATGTTGGAGGTTTTGCTGGTTCTTCTCGGTTGGAGGTTTCACTCCTCTTTTTTTTGTTAGGCATACCTCCCCTGCCTCTTCTTACTATAACCAGTCGCTATTTTGATGCTACCCGTCGTCTTGTTTCCAACAAGCTTGAGTTTGCTCAATTCGGAGCTCATATGCAGAAGTTATGGCAGTTCTTTTTTCTTGAGTGTGGTTTTTGTCAGGGTCCCAGTGGTAGTACCGTGGTACCCAGCGGTAGTACCGCTGAGGGGTCTCAAGCGGCAGTACCGCTCCGCAACGGTAGTACCGGCGGTGACTCCGCAGCAGTACTACCGCTGGCTTACCAGGTCCCTACCGCGTCGATTCGAGGGGTCTTTTTCTGTGTCGGATTGTGCGGTACCTCGCTGCGGCAGTAGTGCGGCAGTACCGCTCCTTAGCGGCAGTACCGCCCTTCCTCCGCGGTAGTACCGCCCGGTTCCCTCTTTCCCTTTCCCCTTCGGTCTGCGCGACAGTACTGCCGAAGGGAGCGGTAGTACCGCTTAACCCAGCGGTAGTACCACTGTCTCCTGCGGTACGACCGCCCCAAGGTTCATGTTTTGTTGCTCCTTTTTCCTATTTCTTCTGCCTGAGCGGTAGTACCGCTCGTGTGCGGGCTGAGCACATAACGGTTGGATTTTCCCCCTCCTATAAAAGGGGGTCTTCTTCCCAAATGAATCTTATCTCTTGAGCTCGTGTTCTTCCCCCATTGTTGACCTTCTTCGAGCTTGCTAACTCCCAATCCCTACATGGATTCTTGCTAGTTTTTGAGGGAAAAGAGAGAGGAGATCTAGATCCACATTTCCACCAATCACTTTCTCCTCTATGTGAGGGGAACCCCTTGGATCTAGATCTTGGAGTTCTTGGTGTTTTCTTTCTTGTTCTTCCTCTCATTTTCCTCCCTAGCATTAGTTGCTTCGGTGGGATTTGAGAGAGAAGGACTTGGGCACTCCGTGTGCCCTTGCCATTGCATTTGGTGCATCGGTTTGAGTTCTCCACGTGATACGTGGAAGTTACAAGTTGAGAAGCTTATTACTCTTGGGTGCTTGGTACCCTTGAGCTTGTTCCTCTTGGGTGCTTGGGCGCCCTAGACGGTTGTTGGTGTTTGGAGCTCAATCATTGTGGTGCAAAGCTCCGGGCAAGCGTCGGGGTCTCCAATTAGGTTGTGGAGATCGCCCCGAGCAATTTGACGGGTACCGGTGACCGCCCCCAAGGGTTGCCAAAGTGTACGGGTTCGGTAACCGCCCCCAAGGGTTGCCATTTGTACGGGTTCGGTGACCGCCCTCAAGGGTCCCTTAGTGGAATCACGGCATCTTGCATTGTGCGAGAGCATGAGGAGATTACGGTGGCCCTAGTGGCTTCTCGGGGAGCATTGTGCCTCCACACCGCTCCAAACGGAGATTAGCATCCGCAAGGGTGTGAACTTCGGGATACATCATCGTCTCCTCGTGCCTCGGTTATCTCTTACCCGAGCCCTTTACTTATGCACTTTACTTTGCGATAGCCATATTGTTTCTTGTCATATATCTTGCTATCACATAGTTGCTTATCTTTCTTAGCATAAGTTGTTGGTGCACATAGGTGAGCCTAGTTGTTTTAGGTTTTGTGCTTGGCAAATTAACCGCTAGGTTTATTCCGCATTTGTTCAAGCCTAAACCATAATTATTTTAAAATGCCTATTCACCCCCCCCCTCTAGGCGACATCCACGATCTTTCATCATGGCTTATGTGATATGGGTGCTAGTGCTAGTGTTATACCTCATGACTTATACAAAGAAATTAAGAATGAAATTGCACCCGTTGAGTTAGAAGATATTGATGTCACTATTAAACTTGCTAATAGAGATACTATTGCACCAATTGGAATTGTTAGAGATGTTGAAGTCTTGTGTGGGAAAACTAAATATCCTGCAGATTTTCTTGTTCTTACTTCTCCGTAAGATAGCTTTCGTCCAATTATATTTGGTAGACCATTCTTAAATACTGTCAATGCTACCATAGGCTGCAAAAAGAATGTTGTTACTATTGGCTTGGATGATATGGTTCATGAGTTTAATTTATCTAAATTTAGTAAACAACATCGTGAGGAAGAATTACCTAGTAAGGATGAAATTATTGGTCTTGCTTCTATTGCCGTACCTCCTAGTGATCCTTTAGAACATTATTTGCTAGACCATGAAAATGATATGTTCATGAATGAAAGAAGGGAAATAGATGAAGTATTCATTAAACAGGAACCTATTCTGCATCACAACTTGCCTGTTGAAATTTTAGGAGATCCCCCTCCACCCAAGGGTGATCTCGTGTTTGAGCTTAAACCTTTGCCTGATAATCTTAAATATGCTTATCTTGATGAAAAGAAGATATATCCTGTTATTATTAGTGCTAACCTTTCAGAGCATGAAGAAGAAAGATTATTGAAAACTCTGAAGAAGCACCGTGCTGCTATTGGATATACTCTTGATGATCTTAAGGGCATTAGTCCCACTCTATGTCAACATAAAATAAATTTGGAAGCAGATGCCAAACCAGTTCGTGATCCTCAACGACGTCTGAATCCTAAAATAAAAGAAGTGGTAAGAAAAGAAATACTAAAGCTTCTGGAGGCAGGTATAATCTATCCCGTTGCTGATAGTGAATGGGTAAGTCCTATCCATTGTGTCCCTAAGAAGGGAGGTATTACTGTTGTTCCTAATGATAAAGATGAATTGATTCCACAAAGAATTATCACAGGTTATAGGATGGTAATTGATTTCCGCAAATTAAATAAAGCTACTAAGAAAGATCATTACCCATTACCTTTTATTGATCAAATGCTAGAAATATTATGCAAACATGCACACTATTGCTTTCTAGATGGTTATTTTGGTTTCTCTCAAATACCTGTGTCGGCTAGAGATCATCAAAGACTACTTTTACATGCCCTTTTGGTACTTTTGCTTATAGACGTATGCCTTTTGGTTTATGTAATGCACCTGCTACCTTTCAAAGATGCATGATGGCTATATTCTCTGACTTTTGTGAAAAGATTTGTGAGGTTTTCATGGACGACTTTTCCGTCTATGGTTCCTCTTTTGATGATTGCTTGAGCAATCTTGATCGAGTTTTGCAGAGATGTTAAGAAACTAATCTTGTCTTGAATTGTGAAGAGTGCCACTTTATGGTTAATGAAGGTATTGTCTTGGGGCACAAAGTTTCTGAAAGAGGTATTGAAGTTGATAAAGCCAAGGTTGATGCTATTGAAAAGATGCCATGTCCCAAGGACATAAAAGGTATAAGAAGTTTCCTTGGTCATGCTGCATTTTATAGGAGGTTCAATAAGGACTTCTCAAAAATTTCTCGGCCTCTGACTAATTTATTGCAAAATATTTGTCTTTGATGATGATTGTGTAGAAGCATTTGAAATACTTAAGAAAGCATTAGTCTCTGCACTAGTTGTTCAGCCACCCGATTGGAACCTACCCTTTGAAATTATGTGTGATGCTAGTGATTATGCTGTAGGTGCTGTTCTAGAGCAAATAGTTGATAAGAAATTAAATGTTATTCATTATGCTAGTAAGACTCTAGACAATGCTCAAAGAAATTATGCTACTACTAAAAAAGGACTCTTAGCAGTTGTATTTGCTTGTGATAAGTTCAGATCTTATATTGTTGATTCTAAAGTAACTATTCAAACTGATCATGCTGCTATTAAATATCTTATGGAAAAGAAAGATGCTAAACCTAGACTTATTAGATGGGTTCTCTTGCTACAAGAATTTGATTTGCATATTGTTGATAGAAAGGGAGCTGAGAACCCCGTTGCAGACAACCTGTCTAGGTTAGAAAATATTCTTGATGACCCACTACCTATTAATGATAGCTTTCCTGATGAACAATTAAATGCCATAAGTACTTCTCGTAGTACTCCATGGTATGATGATTATGCTAATTATATTTTTGCTAAATTTATACCACCTAGCTTCACATACCAGCAAAAGAAAAAGTTCTTCTATGATTTAAGACATTACTTTTGGGATGACCCACATCTTTATAAAGAAGGGGTAGATGGTGTTATTAGACATTGTGTACCTGAGCATGAACAGGAACAGATCCTACGCAAGTGTCATTCCGAGCCTTATGGAGGACACCACGCTGGAGATAGAACTGCACATAAGGTATTGCAATCTGGTTTTTATTGGCCTACTCTCTTCAAGGACGCCCGTAAGTTTGTCTTGTCTTGTGATGAATGTCAAAGAATTGGTAATATTAGTAAACGTCAAGAAATGCATATGAATTATTCTCTTGTAATTGAACCATTTGATGTTTGGGGCTTTGATTATATGGGACCTTTTCCTGCCTCTAATGGATACACACATATTCTAGTTGCTGTTGATTACGTTACTAAGTGGGTAGAAGCTATTCCAACTAGTAGTGCTGATCATAACACTTCTATTAAAATGCTTAAAGAAGTTATTTTCCCGAGGTTTGGAGTCCCTAGATATTTAATGACTGATGGTGGTTCACACTTTATTCATGGTGCTTTCCATAAAATGCTTGCTAAATATGATGTTAATCATAGAATTGCATCTCCTTATCACCCTCAGTCTAGTGGTCAAGTAGAGTTGAGCAATAGAGAGCTCAAATTAATTTTGCAAAAGACTGTTAATAGGTCTAGAAAGAATTGGTCTAAGAAACTTGATGATGCGTTATGGGCTTATAGAACTGCATACAAAAATCCTATGGGTATGTCTCCGTATAAAATGGTCTATGGAAAAGCATGTCACTTACCTCTCGAACTAGAACATAAGGCATATTGGGCTATTAAAGAGCTTAACTATGATTTTAAACTTGCCGGTGAAAAGAGGCTATTCGATATTAGCTCACTTGATGAATGGAGAACCCAAGCTTATGAAAATGCCAAGTTGTTTAAAGAAAAAGTTAAAAGATGGCATGACAAAAGGATACAAAAGCGTGAGTTTAATGTAGGTGATTATGTATCGTTATACAACTCTCGTTTAAGATTTTTTTGCAGGAAAACTTCTCTCTAAATGGGAAGACCCCTATGTTATCGAAGAGGTCTATTGTTCCGGTGCCATAAAAATCAACAACTTCGAGGGCACAAATCCGAAGGTGGTAAACGGTCAAAGAATTAAACATTGTATCTCAGGTAATCCCATAAATGTTGAAACCAATATTATTGAAATCATAACCCCGGAGGAATACATAAGAGACACTTTCCGGAACGTTTCAGACTCCGAAAAGGAATAGGTATGTGGTACGGTAAGTAAACTGACTCCAAAACAATTTTTAAGGCAATATTTCTCCGTTTTGGAATATTTAGAAAAATAGAAAAATAAGTAGCAGTCCGGGAAGGACACGAGGGCCCCACGAGGGTGGTGGGCGCGCCCTACCCCCCTGGGCGCGCCCCCCTACCTCGTGAGCACCTCGTGTGCCTTCCGGACTCCGTTTTCATGAACGTTATGTATTTTGGTCGGTAAAAATTCATTATATAATCTCCCAGAGGTTTTGACTCCCGTATCACGCAAACCTCCTCTGTTTTTGTTTCGAGCTATTTTTCTGACAGATCTAGGTTATCATGACGGCCCCAAGCGCCTCCAAGGACAAGTTCTTCGAGAAGGTCATCAACCCTTACCTCGCGGAGGTGCTGCGACACCCTCAAACCATTGAGTTGCGTGATGGGTTGCTGCACATCCGCGATGAAGAGGGACCAAAGGGGACCGGAAGTATAGAGACGAGGCTCGAAGCATTGGAGCAACAAGTTTTCAAGTGCCAGAGGATGGTGGAGCATGGAATCAACGCCAGCCACACGATGCTCGCGAAGTTCACTAACAATTACAAGCCGGATGCCAAGAACACCGAGGAAGCCATCTTCAAGCTATATGAGAAGATCGAGCACCTCCAAGCCCAAGTCTATGACCTTCAAAACCAAAACTGTGAGTATGAATATAGATTCAAAAGAATGAGTTTGGCTGCAGATTTGAGGATTCCGGAGACTCGATCATCTTTCTATGATGGTGAACCTATGCCTTGGAAGATGGATGACAAGCCCGCATCATCAACAACACCTCCGCCGTCTCCTCCAACAAAGAAGAATTGAGTATCTGGGTATGGGCACTCCCCTTGGCAACTGCCAAGCTTGGGGGAGGTGCCCCGGTATCGTATCACAATTACAACTCCTATCTTTACCGTTTTTCTTACTTTGATCCTATTAGTAGTATCGTGATCCAGTAGAATAAAGTTTATGGCATGATCTAGTTTTGAGTTTTGCTTTATGATCTCTCTATGTAATCGAGTCTGTGAGTTATATATAATAAAGATTAGTGTTGAGTCAAGGGCTTGATTATTTTGCCATGATCTTGGGTGAATAAAAGAAAAGAGAAAAAAGAATAAAAAGAAACAAAAAGTTCATATTGATCTTATTGAGAGTAATGACTTCACATAGAAAGAGTATGATGATTAAAAGTTGTTGGGAGTTGGCAGACATAGCTTTGGTCATTGTTGCAATTAATAGGAAGTAATAAGGAAAGAGAGGTTTTCACATATAGATATATTATCATTGACATATTTTATGATTGGGAGCACTCATTAAAATATGACATGCTAAAGAGTTGATGTTGGATAAGGAAGACAACATAATGAGTTATGTATTTCTTATATCTGAGATAAAGTATGTTGTCATGGATCCTCTAACTTGTTGAGCTTTCCTTTCCCCCTCATGCTAGCCAAATTCTCAGCACCAAGTAGAAATACTACTTGTGCTTCCAAATACCCTTAAACTAGTTTTGCCATGAGAGTCCACCATATCTACCTATGGATTGAGTAAGATCCTTCAAGTAAGTTGTCATCGGTGCAAAGCAATACAAATTGCTCTAAATATGTATGTTTGATTGGTGTGGGAGAAATAAGCTTTATACGATCTTGTGATGTGGAAGTAATAAAAGCGACGGACTGCATAATAAAGGTTCATATCACAAGGGGCAATATAAAGTGACGTTCTTTCGCATTGAGATTTTATATATCCAACCATAAAAGCGCATGGCAACCTCTGCTTCCCTCCGCGAAGGGCCTATCCTTTATTATTATCTTCTACCTTATGCAAGAGTCATGGTGATCTTCACCTTTTCTTTTTCATTTTATCCTTTGGCAAGCTCAGCATGTTGGAAAGAACATGATATATATATATATATATATATCTAATTGGATGTAGGGGAGCATGAACCATTATTGTTGACATTACCCTTGAGGTAAAAGGTTGTGGGGCAAAACTATAAGCCCCTATCTTTCTCTGTGTCCGATTAAAACTCCGTAACCACAAGTATCGCGTGAGTGTTAGCATTTATGGAGGACTAAATGATAGTTGAGTATGTGGACTTGCTTTTTAGCTCTGACATAGACTCTTTCCGATATTATGATAAATTGCAATTGCTTCAATGACTGAGATTATAGTTTGTCGGAGCCCAATAAGGCTTATGATTTATACTTTTGCATTGTGAATAGATCATCACTTGAACATAAGTAATCATATGACAAAATCTATATATGTTGTTGTTACGAGAATAATCATGATGCCTTCATGTCCGTATTTTATTTTTATCGACGCCTCTACCTCTAAACATGAGGACACATTTATTGTTATCGGCTTTTCGCTTGAGGACAAGCGAGGTCTAAGCTTGGGGGAGTTGATACGTCCATTTTGCATCATGCTTTTATATCGATATTTATTGCATCATGGACTGTTATTTCACTTTATGTCACAATACTTATGGCTATTCTCTCTTATTTTACAAGGTTTATATAAAGAGGGAGAATGCCGGCAGCTGGAATTCTGGTCTGGAAAAGGAGCAAATATTAGAGACCTATTCTGCGCAACTCCAAAAGTCCTGAAACTCCACGGAACGTCTTAAAAGAAATAAAGAAAAATCCACGCCAAAGATGAAGGCCAGGGGGCCCACACCCTTCTCACGAGGGTGGGGGCGCGCTCCCCTACCTCGTGGGCCCCCTGATGGCTCTCCGACGCCCATCTTCTCCTATATGAGGTCTTTCGATGAGAAAAAAATAAGGAGGAACTTTTCGGGACGAGACTCAGCCGCCACGGGGCGGAACCTTGGCAGATCCAATCTAGAGCTCCGACAGAGCTGTTCTGCCGGGGATACTTCCCTCCGGGAGGGGGAAATCATCACCATCGTCATCACCAATGCTCCTCTCATCAGGAGAGGGCAATCTCCATCAACATCTTCACCAGCACCATCTCATCTCAAAACCCTAGTTCATCTCTTGTATCCAATTCTTGTCTCAAAGTCCGGGATTGGTGCTAGTAGGTTGCTAGTAGTGTTGATTACTCCTTGTAGTTGATGCTAGTTGGTTTATTTGGTGGAAGATCATATGTTCAGATCCTATATGCATACTATTACCCCCCTGATTATGAACATGAATATGCTTTGCGAGTAATTACGTTCATTCCTGAGGACAAGGGAGGAGTCTTGCTATGAGTAGTCATGTGAATTTGGTATTCGTTTGATATTTTGATAAGATGTATGTTGTCTAGCCTCTAGTGGTGTTATGTGAACGTCTACTAGATAACACTTCACCATTATTTGGGCCTAGAGGAAGGCATTGGGAAGTAATAAGTAGATGATGGGTTGCTAGATTGACAGAAGGTTAAACCCTAGTTTATGCGTTGCTTCGTAAGGGGCTGATTTGGATCCATATGTTTCATGCTATGGTTAGGTTTACCTTAATACTTTTGTTGTAGTTGCGGATGCTTGCAATAGAGGTTAATCATAAGTGGGATGCTTGTTCAAGTAAGAACAACACCCAAGCACCGGTCCACCCACATATCAAATTATCAAAGTATCGAACGCGAATCATATGAACGTGATGAAAACTAGCTTGACGATATTCCCATGTGTCCTAGGGAGCGCTTTTCCTATTATAAGAGATTGTTCCGGCTTGTCCTTTGCTACAAAAGGATTGGGCCATCTTGCTTCACTTTATTTACTTTTGTTACTTGTTGCTCGTTACAATTTATCTTGTCACAAAACTATCTTTTACCACTTATTTCAGTACTTGCAGAGAATACCTTGCTGAAAACCGCTTATCATTTCCTTCTGCTCCTCGTTGGGTTTGACACTCTTACTTATCGAAAGGACTACGATAGATCCCCTATACTTGTGGGTCATCATGCTGCGGTGTGGATCCTCGCCCAGTTCTGCGCACAGAGGCCAAGGATGGCCAAATCTGTTTTGGCTCGCCCAGGCGTGCATAAGGCGAGGCAACCTAGCTAGGTTGGCTCGTGTTCGCCTAGTTTTTGTGTGCGGCGGTGACAAGTCCGTTCCTAATAGTGTGTGCATGGCCATTTTCTGCCCGGTGGTGCTGGTAGGCCTCAGGCCCATGATTGTTGGTGGAAGACTCGGCTAAGGATGAAAATTCTGCACTGATCTGGTCAGTGCCAACGGTAACGGGCTCTATGGATGTTGTCTTCCTCCTTGGAGGTACCGCCATGAAGCTCGTTTTTCTCTTCGTACCTCATGGATTGTAGTCTCTGGGTGAAAACCTAAGATTTGGCTAGGCCAGATCGGGTGACGGTGTTGTCCCTGACTTTACTTCCTCCTTGGAGGCTGCTACCTCTTGAGCATGCGTTGGTTTTCCCTTGAAGAGGAAAGGGTGATGCAGCAAAGTAGCGTAAGTATTTCCCTCAGTTTTTGAGAACCAAGGTATCAATCCAGTAGGAGACAATGCACAAGTCACCTAGTACCCGCACAAACAATTAAGAACCTTGCAACCAACGCGATAAAGGGGTTGTCAATCCCTTCACGGTCACTGCAAAAGTGAGATCTGATAGAGATAATAAAATAAATATTTTTGGTATTTTTGTTATATAGATTGGAAAGTAAAGATTACAAAATAGTAAACGAGATGTGATGTAAAAAAGAGATGCAATATAATAAGAAAGAGACCCGGGGGCCATAGGTTTCACTAGTGGCTTCTCTCAAGATAGCATGTATTACGGTGGGTGAACAAATTGCTGCCGAGCAATTGATAGAAACGTGCATAGTTATGAAGATATCTAAGGCAATGATCATGAATATAGGCATCACGTATGTGTCAAGTAGATCGAAACGATTCTACATCTACTACTATTACTCTAGACATCGATCGCTATCCAGCATGCATCTAGAGTATTAAGTTCATAAGAACAGAGTAACGCTTTAAGCAAGATGACATGATGTAGAGGGATAAACTCAAGCAATATGATATAACTCCATCTTTTTGTCCTCGATGGCAACAATACAATACGTGCCTTGCTGCCCCTATTATCACTGGGAAAGGACACCGCAAGATTGAACCCAAAGCTAAGCACTTCTCCCATTGCAAGAAAGATCAATCTAGTAGGCCAAACTAAACCGGTAATTTGAAGAGACTTTGCAAAGATATCAAATCATGCATATAAGAATTCAGAGAAGAACCAAATAATATTCATAGATAATCTTGTTCATAAACCCAAAATTCATCGGATCTCGGCAAACACACCGCAAAAGAGTATTACATCGAATAGATCTCCAAGAACATTGAGGAGAACTTTGTATTGAGAATCAAAGAGAGAGAAGAAGACATCTAGCTAATAACTATGGACCCGAAGGTCTGTGGTAAACTACTCACGCTTCCTCGGAGAGGCTATGGTGTTGATGTAGAAGCCCTCCGTGATCAATTCCCTCTCCGGCAGATCACCGGAAAAGGCCCCAAGATGGGATCTCACGGGTGCAGAAGGTTGCGGCGGTGGAAAAGTGGTTTTGTGGCTCTCTGTGACCGATCTAGGGTATAAGAGTATATATAAGCGAAAGAAGTACGTCGGTGGAGCTACATGGGGCCCACGAGGGTGGGGGCGCGCCTACCCCCTGGGCGCGCCCTCCTGCCTCGTGGCCACCTCGCAAAGTTCCAGACTTCAACTCCAAGTCTTCTAGTTTGCTTTCGGTCCAAGAAAGATCATCGCGAAGGTTTCATTCCGTTTGGATTCCGTTTGGTATTCCTTCTCTGCGAAACTCTAAAATAGGCAAAAAAACAGAAACTGGCACTGGGCCTTCGGTTAATAGGTTAGTCCCAAAAATAATATAAAAGAGCATATTAAAGCCCATTAAACATCCAAAACAGATAATATAATAGCATGGAACAATAAAAAATTATAGATACGTTGAAGATGTATCAGAGGCTTCACCTTGGAGGCACAACAGTGGTTTTCAATGGTGTGAATGGCTTGTCGATGGAGCTTGTGTTTGGGGTGGTCTCGAACTTTTTCTTTCTTTTCTTTTTCACTAGCCTTTTGTTGTGCTTTCCTTCTTGGAGGGTTCTTGTAACGCTTTTTCTCATCAATTAATTTGGCTGCTCTCTTGCCAATGTTAAAACAACCAAGTATGTGCAAAGAGGGGAGATGGGCAAAGAGATACGATACTAATTAATTAAGATTGTGCATACTTCCTTCATTCCCATGAATAAGGCGTGCACACATCTAAAAACAAATTTAATCATAAATTAGACCAATCAAATTTGAATTATTTGTGATAAAAATATATTATTGGATTCATATCAAAAAAGTTTTCAATGATATACTTTTTAACTTATAAATATATAAATTATTGAACTAATTTACAATTGATATTGGATTTTTTAGAAACGTACGTGTCTTATTCATTGGAATAGAGGGAGTAAAAGCATCTCGAACAAGTGCCTTATTTTAGGGCAACACACACTTTTTGGCCATCTGGAGGGCAAAAAAACCCTCCAACAATAGCGAAAAAACTCAAACTTGACAAAAACCATTTTTGGACAACCCCAAAAGATGGCACCTCCTGCTGGATATACTAGATACCCCACACGTTGTTGCGCAATGTGATTCATTGTATGAAACATAAATATTAAAGTAATAATATAATATGCTAAAACTAAAAATACATGTAATTTATTATGTCTGATTACTATATAGTTGTGAAATATTTATTAAATATATATAGCATAATAGAGTGAAAATTCTCATGTATGTTTGCATGTTGGGATGGGTCTTTTCATGCATGTCATGCTAAAGTGGCGTGTTGGCATGTTGAGAAACATATGGTAGTGGGGGTGGGCATTTTCTCATGCATGTTGTGTGATGATGTGACACGCTTGCTGTTGAGAGAAATAGTTAGTGAGGCTAGCTATTTAGATATAGAAGATGCGACACAGACGCGTCTGCCCAAAAACATTTTCAATCACGTGCAACACCCCAACCACCCTCTCTCATTCCCGCGTCGGCGTTGTCCCGCCTGCCGCTGCCGTGATTTGCCCTATCATCAGCCCGCTTCCCCCCGCACCTCTGCCCCAACTACATCCCTGCTCTGTCGCACCGTCAAAGCCTAGATGAGTTGCTGAATCGCGATCCGGCATCGTGTCCTCTATCGCCAGATATGGTTTGTTGTTGGTCTGTCGCCGCTCGTAATGGGCGTTGGAGGTCGTCTGCGAGTGCTACTTGTGAGCTGCGTTGGGATTTCCTCGAAGAGGAGAGGATTATGCAGTACAATAGAGATAAGTATTTCCTCGGTTAACAACCAATATTATCAATCCAGTATGAGAATCACACAAAGCCTCATGAACAGTACTTGCACACTCAAAAGCAAATATTTGCACCCAACGCAAACAAGAGAGTTATCAATCCCCTTGGCGGTTACTTGCAAGGATTAAATCTCGTAGTGGTAGATAATAAAGTAAATTGCAAAACAAAATATAAGAAATAAAATTGTAGTAAAGTATTTTTGTGTTTTTATATATGATAAAAGTAGACCCTGGGTGTCGGTGTCAAAACCGGCAGACCTCGGGGTAGGGGGTCCTGATCTGTGGATCTCGGATCGATGGTAATAGGAACAAAGGAGATAGGTGTTTACCCATGTTCAGGCCCTCTCGAAGTGTTAATACCGTACGTCCTTCTTTGATTGTATTGATGATGATGTATTGAGTACAAGCTTGATCTACCTCGAGATCATAAAGAGAGATCTAACCCTAGGCTAGGTGAATGTAATTGTGATTTCGTCCCCTCTACGGGCTAAACCCTTTGACTTATATACACGCCAGGTATGGCATATAGGGTTACATGGTCGGTATCCAGGGATACCCATGGAGGCGGCAGGAGATGTCTTGGAGTATACGCCAAGTCTTTGGAAGATGCGGTCTTGATCACGTCTAGATGTGTAGCTTCTGGAGTCTTGCCATATGAGAATAAGGGCCTACATGCCCATTCGAGGATTATGGGCCGACTAGGTTGGTACCCCCAGTCTAAGACACCGTCAGTAGCCCCTTAACTGGTCTTCGATGCCGAGGATGACATTCTTGCACTTCGGCTCTGGAGTCTTTGGCTCGACAAGCGAGTTCCTAAGTAATATTTTTAGCTCGGCTTCGAGGTCCACAGTCCGATATATGACTTTGCTCAGGGCCCGGTCCCACGACACGTGACGTACAATCCCTGACTTTGATCATCGCGCCTTCTGGGAAATCGAGTCACTTTATAGGGAGACGTCGAAGCGTCGCCCCCCTGAGGGAGTCCTGGACTAAGGGGTCCTCGGGCGTCCGGCCTTTGTGACGTGGGCCGGACTGATGGGCCGTGAAGATACAAGACCGAAGACTTCCTCCCGTGTCCGGATGGGACTCTCCTTTGCATGGAAGGCAAGCTTGGCGTTCGGATATGAAGATTCCTTCCTCTGTAAACCGACTTTGCACAACCCTAGGCCCCTCCGGTGTCTATATAAACCGGAGGGTTTAGTCCATAGAGGTAATCACAATCATACATGCTAGACATCTAGGGTTTAGCCATTATGATCTCGTGGTAGATCAACTCTTGTAATCCTCATATTCATCAAGATCAATCAAGCAAGAAGTAGGGTATTACCTCCATCCAGAGGGCCCAAACCTGGGTAAACATCGTGTCCCTTGTCTCCTGTTACCATCGACCCTAGATGCATAGTTTGGGACCCCCTACCCGAGATCCGCCGGTTTTGACACCGACATTGGTGCTTTCATTGAGAGTTCCGCTGTGACATCAAAGGCAGGATCGATGGCGCGCCTTGTCATCAAGGACAGTATAACCTCCGGAGGAGCCCAGGCCTCTGGCCAAACCCTCCGGTTGGGCGGCTTTACCATGACTGCCTGTTCGGCTGTCAAGCCAGTGATGACTTCTCAGGTCATCGAAAATCGTCTCTGGGTTGACTCCGAGTACTTCAAACGGATGGATCCGGCGAAGTTATCATCTTTAAACGAACTCCTCGATCGCATCACCGCCATGGGGGTTGCTACAGACTACGATCAGATTGGGCTTAAACCCGATCAAAGAGAAACCAAATCTCCTCCGATCACCCATTAGATAGCGGTCGTAGAGGAGCAAAACAACAACTTTTCCCCTGTGTTGAGGACGAGCTATGTATGGATTTCCGAGCTCGAAGAGACGGATACCTGTCCGCCTCCGAACCTAGAATCGGGCGTCGAGCCTGGAAAATCATTTAATATCCCAAAGCCCGAACTAATAAGCTAGGAAGTTTTTCAAGATCCGAACTCAAAATTGGGTCAGGGATCGGATTTAAAGCCACCCACCCACCACAAGCAACATTCGCCAAGAAATTCTGGCCCTCCGGATATATGCGACCTCATGTATGTACGACAGAAGTCTCAGGAAACAGTCCATCACCTTTGGGCCAGATTCCTCCTTGTCAAAGACAAGATTAAAGATTGTCGCGACGAGGATTCTGCAGTAATTGCACGAATGAAGGAATCCTCAATGCTATCAATCGCCGTCATGTATTACACTTCGCTGACTTGGCAACCACAGTACAGAAGTATTGCACAATGGAAAGCGCCTGGAAAACTCAGACAACTCGCTGGGAACCACCGGTCTCCACTCAACCCCTCTGGCGAGCAAAAAGGATGCACCCTCGCGGGGCACCCGACCCCATAGTGAAGAAAACTAAGCCCATTACGGGGCGCGGAACCGTTCTGGAGGGATGGCTCGATAGGCCACACAAAATACACACGACAATGGATACCGTACCAACCCACAACCTTAGAGCATGTTGGATACTCCGACAAGTGGCCAAGAGCGGCAAGGATATCCTCACCAAAAACACCTCAAAGCAACACCACCCGGAGGACAACGACCTCACAATATTGACGGTCTTCGAGACTTTCACTTCAAACAATCAGCGCAAGAGGGCACTCCGCGACCTTGCTGAAGTCTGCCAAGTTGCAACAATAAACCCTTGGAACGACACGGCCATAACTTTCAACGCTAGTGATGAACCAAAATTCCGGTCAGTCCGGGCACCAGCCGCCTTGGTCCTCAATCCAATCGTGGATGGCTTTTGGCTCACTAAAGTGCTCATGGACGGCGGCAGCGGACTAAACCTCATAGACTAGGACACACTCAATAAAATGGAAATAAACAGGAGCCGCATTGAGCAAAGTAATACGACCTTCTGAGGAATCATTTCCAGCTGGGAGGCGCGATGCGCGGAGAAAATTACACTCGACGTGGTATTCGGCACGCCGGAGAACTATCGGTCCGAAGAGATAACCTTCCAAGTGGCCCCTTTCAACAGTGGATATCACACCCTGTTGGGGCGAGATGCATTCACATGCTTTCAAGCTATACCTCATTACGGGTATATGAAGCTCAAGATGCCCGGGCCCAACGGTATTATCACTCTCACCAGTGATCCAGACATAGCCCTCCGCGCTGAAAATAAAACCGCGTCCCTGGCCCTCGAGGCACTGTCCGAGGCCCTCGCGGCCGAAGAGTTAACCGCACTACGCTCCGCGATGGATAGGGACGACGTAATCCTCGATAAGCGGCCCAAATCCACCTTCTTCAAACCAGCAGACGAAATAGTCAAATTTCAAGTCCACCAGACGGACCCCAAGAAGACAGCTTCCATCGGGGCACGACTGGACCCAACGGTCGACGCCGCACTACGAGCATTCCTGCGCTAGAACTGGGACATATTCGCCTGGCACCCTTCTGATATGCCAGGAATCCCACGCAGGTTGGCCGAACACAGCCTCAATATATTGAAGGGATATAAGCTGGTCAAGCAAACACTGCGGCGCTTTTCCGAACCCAAACGACAAGTTATGGGGGAGGAGCTAGCCAAGTTAATCGAGGCCGGATTCATCATAGAAATAAAACACCCAGACTGGCTAGCAAACCTCGTGATTGTGCCAAAGAAGGATAAATCCTAGCGCCTGTGCGTCGATTTCAAAGACCTCAACAAGGCCTGCCCTAAGGATCCCTTCCCCCTGCCCCGCATCGATCAGATAATTGATGCTACTGCGGGACACGACTCTCTGTGTTTCCTCGACGCATACTCCGGATACCATCAAATCAAATGAAGGAGTCCGATCAAGCCGCACCAGCATTCATTACCCCATACGGGCCTTTCTGCTTCTACACTATGCCCTTCGGGCTTAAAACCGTCGGCGCCACCTACCAATGCATGATTCAAACATGCCTGGAGAAACAAATCGGCAAGACAGTTGAGGCATATGTGGATGGCGTCGTCATCAAGACTAGGCACATCGAGTCATTAATAGACGACCTGCATCTCACATTCGACAACCTTTGCACATATGACATCAAGCTCAATCCGGAAAAGTGTGTTTTCGGCGTTCCCGCTGGAAAACAGCTGGGCTTCATCGTTTCCAATAGAGGAATTGAGGAAAATCCAGCCAATATCCGAGCCTTGTCACAATTGGCTACACCAACAAACCTTAAACAGGTCCAAAAACTAGATGGATGCGTGGCAGCTTTAAGCCGCTTTATCTCCAAACTAGGAGAAAAAGAATTACCACTTTACCGCCTCCTCTGACGCACCGACCACTTCAAGTGGACGGATGCGGCAACGGCCGGACTGGAATAAATAAAGGCTCTCTTAGCGAGCAACCCAATCCTGGCCGTGCCTAACGTCGGTGAACCGATGCATTATACATCTTTGCAACATACTAGGTGGTGAGCGCGGTGCTTGTCGTTGAGCGAGAGGAGGAAGGACACAAATTCCCACTTCAGAAACCGGTATACTGCGTATCCACCATCCTCACACCATGCAAATCCCGGTACCCTCATTACCAAAAGATAGCATATGCGGTCTTCATGGCATCCCAGAAGCTACGACACTACTTCCAAGACTGCTCAATCACAGTGGCTTCTGAAGTACCACTCAATGACATAATAAAACAACCGCGATGCTACGGGCCGGATTGCCAAGTGGGCCATTGAGCTCCTGCCATTCGATATAACATACAAACCATGCCAAGCCATTAAATCACAAGTATTAGCCGACTTCGTCGCCGAATGGACAGAGGCCGAACTCCCTAAATGGTATGGTGCATATTCCAACTGGGTCATGCACTTCGATGGCTCTAAAATGCTGGCCGGTTTAGGAGCGGGCATCGTTTTGACGTCCCCCGCCGGAGACACAGTCTAGTATGTACTCCAAATATTATACAAAAGCTCCACCAATGCAGCCGAATACGAGGCCTTATTGCACAATCTTCGGATGGCTGCCTCCATGGGCATACAACGCCTGGAGGTGCACGGGGATTCAAATCTCGCAATATCCCAAATAAATGGAGACTTCGATGCCAAAGATCCGAAGATGGCGGCCTATCATAATGCCATACTTAAAATCTCAGCTCGGTTCGAGGGACTTGAGTTTCATCATGTGGCTCGGGAAAGTAATCAAGTGGCGGATGTCCTTGCTCGCATGGCGCCAAGCATGACCCCATCTCGCCCAACATATTTATGGAAAGGCTCTTCAAGCCATCCGTGGTGTGGCAGGGTGAGAGCAGCAACACCAGTCCGGATCCGATTATACCCCAGATTCCGAACACAATACCGATATCATCGGGGGCTCAACCACCGAAATAACAACATCGGCCCATCTAATAATGGCAGTAGTTGCCCCATGGACCGAACCATTCTTGGCCTACCTTAATAGGCGAGAGATCCCTGAGGATCAGAATGAGGCTCGCTGCATTGTTCGGCGCTCGAAAGCCTACAGTCCATGACGGAGAGCTCTACAAGAAAAGTGCTACCAGAGTCCTTCAAATATGTATCTCCGAAGAATAGGGACGACAGCTCCTGGACGAAATCCATGCTGGTCTCAGCGGTCACCATGCCGCGGATCGGGCCCTCATAAGTAAAGCCTTTCGTACAGGTTTCTTTTGGCCGACGTCCCGAGCAGATGCACATGACCTTGTCCAACGTTGTGTCGGATGCCAGCTCTTCGCCAACCAAAGCCATATGCCGCCTACCGCCCTACAAACAATCCCCATTACTTGGCCTTTCGCGGTCTGGGGGCTTGATATGGCCGGACCCCTTAAAGGAGGAAGCCATATGAAAAAATATCTGCTAGTCATGGTAGATAAATTCACCAAGTGGATAGAGGCCAAACCAGTTAAAACGGCTGAAGCCGGACCAGTGATAGACTTTATATCTGGTGTTGTGCATCGTTATGGTGTCCCATGCTACCTCTTGAGCACTGCGTTGGTTTTCCCTTGAAGAGGAAAGGGTGATGCAGCAAAGTAGCGTAAGTATTTCCCTCAGTTTTTGAGAACCAAGGTATCAATCCAGTAGGAGGCCACACACAAGTCCCTCGTACCTACACAAACAAATAAGAACCTCGCAACCAACGCAATAAAGGGGTTGGCAATCCCTTCACGGCCACTTACGAGAGTGAGATCTGATAGAGATGATAAGATAATATTTTTGGTATTTTTATGATAAAGAGTAAAAGTAAAGATTGCAAAATAAAAGGTAATGGAAATAGCTTGTTGATGGAAGATTAATATGATGGAGAATAGACCCGGGGGCCATAGGTTTCACTAGTGGCTTCTCTCAAGATAGCATAAGTATTACGGTGGGTGAACAAATTACTGTCGAGCAATTGATAGAAAAGCGAATAATTATGAGAATATCTAGGCATGATCTTATATATAGGCATCACGTCCGCGACAAGTAGACTGACTCCTGCCTGCATCTACTACTATTACTCCACACATCGACCGTTATCTAGCATGCATCTAGAGTATTGAGTTCATAAGAACAGAGTGACGCATTAGGTAAGATGACATTATGTAGAGGAATAAACTCAAGCAATATGATATAGACCCCATCTTTTTATCCTCGATGGCAACAATGCAATACGTGTCGTTTCTCTTTCTGTCACTGGGATCGAGCACCGCAAGATTGAACCCAAAGCTAAGCACTTCTCCCATTGCAAGAAAGATCAATCTAATAGGCCAAACCAAACTGATAATTCGAAGCGAATTGCAAAGATAACCAATCATGCATAAAAGATTTCAGAGAAGAATCAAATATTGTTCATAGATAGACTTGATCATAAACCCACAATTCATCGGATCTCAACAAACACACCGTAAAAAGAGTTACATCGAATAGATCTCCAAGAAGATCGAGGAGAACTTTGTATTGAGATTCAAAGAGAGAGAAGAAGCCATCTAGCTAATAACTATGGACCCGAAGGTCTGAAGTAGACTACTCACACATCATCGGAGGGGCCATGGATCACGTTTGAGTGGCCATCTAGCTAATAACTATTGAGTGGATGTCAAGCCACCTCGTTCGTTTCTTGACGTCCACTCTAAGTCCTCTGGATCACGTTTGTTTCAAAAATCACGTTCCCGAAGGTTTCATTCCGTTTGGATTCCGTTTGATATTCATTTTCTGTGGAACACTGAAATAGGCAAAAAAACAACAATTTGCACTAGGCCTTGGGTTAATAGGTTAGTCTGAAAAATAATATAAAAGTGTAAAATAAAGTCCATTAACATCCAAAACAGATAATATAATAGCATGGAACAATAAAAAATTATAGATACGTTGGAGATGTATCAAGCATCCCCAAGCTTAATTCCAGCTCGTCCTCGAGTAGGTAAATGATAAAAACAAATTTTTTGATGTCGAATGCTACCTAACTGTGACGCCCCCGATTCGATCGTACACTAATCATACACGCAAACGTGTACGATCAAGATCAGGGACTCATGGGAAGATATCATAACACAACTCTACAAATAAAATAAGTCATACAAGCATCATATTACAAGCCAGGGGCCTCGAGGGCTCGAATACAAGAGCTCGATCATAGACGAGTCAGCGGAAGCAACAATATCTGAGTACAGACATAAGTTAAACAAGTTTGCCTTAAGAAGGCTAGCACAAACTGGGATACAGATCGAAAGAGGCGCATGCCTCCTGCCTGGGATCCTCTTAACTACTCCTGGTCGTCGTCACGGGGCTGCACGTAGTAGTAGGCACCTCCGGTGTAGTAGGAGTCATCGTCGACGGTGGCGTCTGGCTCCTGGACTCCAGCATCTGGTTGCGACAACCAGGTAGAAGGGAAATGGGGAAAAGAAGGAGAAAGCAACCGTGAGTACTCATCCGAAGTACTCGCAAGCAAGGAGCTACACTACATATGCATGGGTATATGTGTAAAGGCCATATCGGTGGAATGAACTGCAGAATGCCAGAATAAGAGGGGATAGCTAATCCTGTCGAAGACTACGCTTCTGGCAGCCTCCGTCTTGTAGCATGTAGAAGAGAGTAGACTGAAGTCCTCCAAGTAGCATCACATAGCATAACCCTAACCGATGATCCTCCCCTCGTCGCCCTGTGAGAGAGCGACCACCGGTAGTATCTGGCACTTGGAAGGGTGTGTTTTATTAAGTATCCGGTTCTAGTTGTCATAAGGTCAAGGTACAACTCCAAGTCGTCCTGTTACCGAAGATCACGGCTATTCGAATAGATTAACTTCCCTGCAGGGGTGCACCACATAACCCAACACGCTCGATCCCATTTGGCCGGACACACTTTTCTGGGTCATGCCCGGCCTCGGAAGATCAACACGTCGCAGCCCTACCTAGGCACAACAGAGAGGTCAGCACGCCGGTCTAAATCCATGGCGTAGGGGTCTGGGCCCATCGCCCATTGCACACCTGCACGTTGCGTACGCGGCCGGAAGCAGAACTAGCCCCCTTAATACAAGAGCAGGCTTACGGTCCAATCCGGCGCGCGCCACTCAGTCGCTGACGTCACGAAGGCTTCGGCTGATACCACGACGTCGAGTGCCCATAACTGTCCCCGCGTAGATGGTTAGTGCGTATAGGCCAGTAGCCAGACTCAGATCAAATACCAAGATCTCGTTAAATGTGTTAAGTATCCGCGAACACCGACCAGGGCCAGGCCCACCTCTCTCCTAGGTGGTCTCAACCTGCCCTGTCGCTCCGCCACAAAGTAACAGTCGGGGGCCATCAGGAACCCAGGCCCACCTCTACCGGGATGGAGCCACCTGCCCCTTCAGCCCCCAACTCCGAACAGTATCACCGGTAATGTAACAGTGTAAAGTATATAGTATATGCCCGTGATCACCTCCCGAAGTGACCACGGCCCAGTAGTATAGCATGGCAGACGGACAAGAGTGTAGGGCCACTGATGGAACACTAGCATCCTATACTAAGCAGTAGGATAGCAGGTAAAGGTAACAACAGTAGTAGCAAGGGCAGGCTATGCAACAATATAGGATTAACTGAAAGCAGTAACATGCTACACTACTCTAATGCAAGCAGTATAGAGAAGAATAGGTGATATCTGGTGATCAAGGGGGGGCTTGCCTGGTTGCTCTGGCAAGGAGGGGTTGTCAACACCGTAGTCGATCGGGGGTACCGGCAGTAGTCTCGAGTCTACCGGAAAGAAGTAACGGAGGGGGGACACAATAAATAACAGAGCAAACAAAGCAACACAAAGCATAACATGGAAATGCGCGGTGTTAGGGGTGACCTAACGAACTATGAGGTGATATCAATGAAGGGGGGAAACATCCGGGAAAATATCTGATGTTTCACTTTTTCGGACAGATGAATCGGAGGGGGAAAGTTGCGTGTTCGCTATGCTAGGGATGCGTGGCAGACGAATGGGCTGCGTATCCGGATTCGTCTCGTCGTTCTGAGCAACTTTCATGTACAAAGTATTTTCATCCGTGCTATGGTTAATTTTATATTGAATTTCAAAGTTTTAATTGATTTTCTAAAATTATTATTATTTCGAAAATAAACAGTAAATGCTACGGGTACACAGAAGTGTACCCAACATTGTGCACATGTGGCTGACAGATGGGTCAGAGGGCCCAGTTGACCAGGTCAATAGAGACTAGTCAACCAGTGAATAGTAGAAATGGGTCCGCATGTCATTGACTCTAAGTTTAGTAGTTTAGGAAATCTTGCTTAATTAACAGCGGGGCCCATTTGTCATCGACTTAGCCGTTTTAGAACAACTAACTAAAGCTAATAAACAGAGGGGACCATTTGTCATTTGTTATTATACTAATTGAGCACTAAAGTATTACTAACTAAACTAAACAAGGGCCGGCCTGGTGGCACAACCGTGAGGCTGGTTGTGCACACACGCACAGACCACACACGACACGCAACACACTATGCTAGGTGTTAATTATGTTCTCTATTGACAGAAGATAGCAATTTGTGATTTTTATATGATTTCATCCAGGCATCAAATGGATTTGGTCCAATGAACACATTTGAGCCTTGTCAAGTGTACTACCTACTCATATTATTTTCACACATACTAACAATTGTTTAACTGCTGATTAGGGGATGTTTAGGGGGTTAATCAGTGTAAAATCCCTAAAGCTAGCCATATAACTACACTAATTAGCAGCAGCAGCAGATTCAGTAGAGCAGCAGGTTGCAGCACGGGCAGCTGTGCTGCGAGCAGCAGCAGGTGATGGCGAGGCCACGCACGGGCGTGCGGGCAAGGGCGCGCTGGGCACAGGCGGTCGCGGCCAGGACGCGCCAAGCAGGCGTGGGGCGGCTACAGGATGCAGTCCAAGGACGTGGCCACGGCGGGCGTGAGCAGAGACAGGGCGCGGTGGGCGGCAACGCAGGGAGCGGCGATGTGTGGGGTTCGCGTGCGTGTGAGGGCCACGGCAGGGGCGCATGACCGCGCGCGGGAGCGGAGCTCCAGCCATGGCGTCCGAAACACCGGCCGACGATGAGCAGCGGCAGCAGGACGGTGGGCTCGGCGGAGGCACCGCCACGCGCGGGCGAGCACGCACGGGGACGCGGTCGGGTGCAGCCGGTCATGGCCAGAGGCCAACGGAGCACGGGTGAGGGAGTCGTGCTAGCGGCCATAGGCTACGGCAACAAGCGAAAGATGCGCTAATGGACCGAATCCAACGGGGAAGAGGAGGAGAAGGAGTAGAGGCTCACGGTGTGGCACAAGAAAGGCCGGCGACGGATTAGTAGTAGCAGGACGGTCGCAGCGGACGGAGCTCGTCGGCGGCCGTAGGTGCGGGGAAGAACCCGATCCCGATGGTCGAGGGGGTCCGAGCTCGATCTTGTGGATGGAGAGGACGCAGTCGACGACGTTGGTGCAGACGGACAAGTTGGAGAGGCACGGGGGAGACGGTCGCCGCGGTGGTGGCCAACGACTGCGACATAGGCGCTCGGGTGAGCCAAGAGGACGACGAGGGAGAGAGAGAAGATGGATATGGGAAGGAGGGCGCCGAGGAGGAGTGAGGCGAGTGGGAAGAAAATATCTGGGGGGAGGGGCGCCTCGGTGAAGGCCTTATCCTCCCACGGCATGGCCGGCGAGGTGGTTCGACGGGGACGTGATCCTGTTCGGGCACGGTCGTGAACAGAAGAAGACGACCGGGGGTTAGGTGGGCTGACTTGGGTGAGGCCCAGTGGGGGCACGTGCTCTCTCTTCCTTTTCTTCTTCTCGGTTTTCTTTTTATTATTCTGTTTTTTAACAGCCTCCATTTGCATTTAAATAAGCCACCAAATGACTTTGCAAAAATGTGGAGTTGGACAAAACAAATACTAGGAAATATTGAGCACCGCCACAAAAAGCTTGACACCTAAAAAATTTAGTTTAATATTTTATAATTTATAAAAGGCATTTAATTATTGTTTTTAGCCACTGATATATATACTTGGGAGCAATTAAAGACTTTAAAACAATGTTGGATCACCACCATAAATAATGATGGAATATTTGCAACACTTTGAACATTTTATTTTGCATGTTTGAGAAATTTGAATTTTGCACTTTAGTTTGAACTTGAATTTGGATTGCGATTTTTATCAACCGCGGATTAGTAATAGTAAAGTGATGACATGGCACCATTAACAAGGGTTTACTGTAGTTTAATTATCCGGGCGTCACACTAACATAATTCTCAATGTAATTCTCTTTATTGTGGCATGAATATTCAGATCCAAAAGATTCAAGACTAAAGTCTAATATTGACATAAAAATAATAATACTTCAAGCATACTAACTAAGCAATTATGTCTTCTCAAAATAACATGGCAAAAGAATGTCCATCCCTACAAAATCATATAGTTACGTCATGCTCCATTTTTGTCACACAAGAATGCTCTCATCATGCGCAACCCCGATGACAAGCCAAGAAATTGTTTCACACTTTAGTAATTTCAAACTTTTTTCAACTTTCACGCAATACATGAGCGTGAGCCATGGATATAGCACTATGGGTGGAATAGAATATGATTATGGGGGTTATGTGGAGAAGGCAAAAAAGGAGAAAGTCTCACATCGACGCGGCTAATAAATGGGCTAAGGAGATGCCCATCAATTGATGACAATGCAAGGAGTAGGGATTGCCATGCAACGGATGCACTAGAGCTATAAATGTATGAAAGCTCAACAAAAGAAACTAAGTGAGTGTGCATCCAACTTGCTTGCTCACGAAGACCTAGGGCATTTGAGGAAGCCCATTGTTGGAATATACAAGCCAAGTTCTATAATGAAATATTCCCACTAGTATATGAAAGTGACAAAACAAGAGACTCTCTATCATAAAGATCATGGTGCTACTTTGAAGCACAAGTGTGAAAAAAAGATAGTAGCATTGCCCCTTTTTTGGGCCTTCCTTTTTTTATTTGGCCTTTTGGGGGGGGGGGACAATGCTCTACTAATGATGATCATCACACTTCTATTTATTTACAATTCAATGATTACAACTCGATACTAGAACAAATTATGACTCTATATGAATGCCTCCGGCGGTGTACCGGGATGGGCAATGAATCAAGAGTGACATGTATGAAAAATTATAAATGGTGGCTTTGCCACAAATATGATGTCAACTACATGATCATGCAAGGCAATATGACAATGATGATGTGTGTCATGATAAACAGAACGGTGGAAAGTTGCATGGCAATATATCTCGGAATGGCTATGGAAATGCCATAATAGGTAGGTATGGTGGCTGTTTGAGGAAGATATAAGGAGGTTTATGTGTGACAGAGCGTATCATATCACGGGGTTTGGATGCACCAGCGAAGTTTGCAAAAACTCTCAAGGTGAGAAAGGGCAATGCATGGTACCGAAGAGGCTAGCAATGATGGAAGAGTGAGAATGCGTATAATCCATGGACTCAACATTAGTCATAAAGAACTCACGTACTTATTGCAAAAATCTACAAGTCATCAAAAACCAAGCATTACGCGCATGCTCCTAGGGGGGTAGATTGGTAGGAAAAGACCATCGCTCGTCCCCGACCGCCACTCATAAGGAAGACAATCAAATAATACCTCATGTTTGAAATTTGTTACACAACGGCCACCATACGTGCATGCTATGGGACTTGCACCTTTCAACGCAAGTATTTCTCAAATTCACAACTACTCAACTAGCAAACTTTAATATTACCACCTTTATATCTCAAAACAATTATCAAGTATCAAACTTCTCCTAGTACTCAATGCACTTTTTATGGAAGTTTTTATTATACCGATCTTGGATGCCTATCATATTAGGACTAAATTCATAACCAAAGGAAATTACCATGCTGTTCTAAGGGACTCTCAAAATAATATAAGTGAAGCATGAGAGATCAATAATTTCTATAAAATAAAACCACCACCGTGCTCTAAAAGATATAAGCGAAGCACTAGAGCAAAATTATCTAGCTCAAAAGGTATAAGTGAAGCACATAGAGTATTCTAATAAATTACAATTCATGCGTGTCTCTCCCAAAAGGTGTGTACATCAAGGATGATTGTGGTAAACTAAAAAGCAAAGACTCAAATCATACAATACGCTCCAAGCAAAACACATATCATGTGGCGAATAAAAATATAGCTCCAAATAAAGTTACCGATGGATGAAGACGAAAGAGGGGATGCCTTCCGGGGAATCCCCAAGCTTAGGCTTTAGGTTGTCCTTGGATTTTACCTTGGGGTGCCTTGGCCATCCCCAAGCTTAGGCTCTTGCCTCTCCTTATTCCAAAATTCATCAAATCTTTATCCAAAACTTGAAAACTTCACAACACAGAACTTAAAAGAAAATCTCGTGAGCTCCGTTAGTAAAATAAAACAAACCACCACTTCAAGGTAATGTAATGAACTCATTATTTATTTATATTGGTGTTAAACCTACTGTATTCCATCTTTTCTCTGGTTCATAAACTCTATTACTAGCCATAGATTCATCAAAATAAGCAAACAACACACGAAAAACAGAATCTGTCTAAAACAGAACAGTCTGTAGTAATATGTAGGTTTCGAATACTTCTAAAACCTCAAAAATTCTAAAATAAATTTCTGTACGTGAGGAATTTATCTATTGATCATCTGAAAAAATAATTAACTAAATATCACTCTCCAATAAAAAATGGCAGCAATTCTCGTGAGCGATAAAGTTTCTGTTTTTTACAGCAAGATCGCAAAGACTTCCCCCGAGTCTTCCCAAAGGTTCTACTTGGCACAAACACTAATTAAAAGCGCAAAACCACATATGAAAATAGGCTAGATGAATTATTTATTGAATAACAGTAAGGAAAAATATTGGGTTGTATCCCAACAAGCGCTTTTCTTTAAAGCCTTTTAGCTAGGCAAAAGATTTCAACGATGCTCACATGAAAGACAAGAATTGAAGCACAAAGAGAGCATCATAAAACACGTCACAAACACATGTAAGTCTAACATACTTCCTATGCATAGGCTTCTTATAGGCAAACAAATTATCAAGGCAAGCAAAAACAAGCATATGCAAGGAAGCGGAAAGAAACAATAGCAATCTCAACATAACGAGAGGTAATTTAGTAACATGAAAATTTCTACAATCATATTTTCCTCTCTCATAATAATTACATGTGGGATCATAATCAAATTAAACAATATAGCTATCATATAAAATATTCTCAACACGATCCACATGCATGCAAACTTGACACTCTTCCAAAATAGTGGGATTAACATTAACTAAAGTCATGACCTCTCCAAACCCACTTTTATCAAAAAATTCATAAGATTGAACATTCTCCAAATATCTTGGATCTAAAGTTGACACTCTTCCAAACCCACTTTCAATAATATTGCAAACACTATTATCAATCTCATATTCATCATGGGGATTAAATAAATTTTCAAGATCATAAGAAGAATCACTCCAATCATGATCATTGCAACAAGTAGTAGACATAGCAAAACTAGCATCCCCAAGCTAAGGGTTTTGCATATTATAAGCACAATTGACATTAATAGAATTTATACTATCATCATTGCAATCATGCTTTATATTCAAAGAACCATCGTGAATCACTCCATAAGGTACTTGGTATGTCTTGACTTGTGCGTAGACTCCCCGGCAATGGCGCTAGAAATCCTTCTTGCTACCTCTTGAGCACCGTGTTGGTTTTCCCTTGAAGAGGAAAGGGTGATGCAGCAAAGTAGTGTAAGTATTTCCCTCAGTTTTTGAGAACCAAGGTATCAATCCAGTAGGAGGCCACACGCAAGTCCCTCGTACCTACACAAACAAATAAGAACCTCGCAACCAACGCGATAAAGGGGTTGTTAATCCCTTCACGGTCACTTACGAGAGTGAGATCTGATAGAGATGATAAGATAATATTTTTGGTATTTTTATGATAAAGAGTAAAAGTAAAGATTGCAGAATAAAAGGTAATGGAAATAGCTTGTTTACGGAAGATTAATATGATGGAGAATAGACCCGGGGGCCATAGGTTTCACTAGTGGCTTCTCTCAAGATAGTATAAGTATTACGGTGGGTGAACAAATTACTGTCGAGCAATTTATAGAAAAGCGAACAATTATGAGAATATCTAGGCATGATCATATATATAGGCATCACGTCCGCGACACGTAGACCAACTCCTGCCTGCATCTACTACTATTACTCCACACATCGACCGCTATCCAGCACGCATCTAGAGTATTATGTTCATAAGAACAGAGTAACGCATTAGGTAAGATGACATGATGTAGAGGGATAAACTCAAGCAATATGATATAAATCCCATCCTTTTATCCTCGATGGCAACAATACAATACGTGTCATTTCCCTTTCTGTCACTAGGATCGAGCACCGCAAGATTGAACCCAAAACTAAGCACTTCTCCCATTGCAAGAAAGATCAATCTAGTAGGCCAAACCAAAATGATAATTCGAAGAGACTTGCAAAGATAACCAATCATGCATAAAAGATTTCAGAGAAGAATCAAATATTGTTCATAGATAGACTTGATCATAAACCCACAATTCATCGGATCTCGACAAACACACCGCAAAAAGAGTTACATCAAATAGATCTCCAAGAAGATCGAGGAGAACTTTGTATTGAGATTGAAAGAGAGAGAAGAAGCCATCTAGCTAATAACTATGGACCCGAAGGTCTGAAGTAAAATACTCACACATCATTGTAGGGGCCATGGAGTTAATGTAGAGGCCCTCCGTGATCGATGCCCCCTCCGGTGGAGGTCTGAAAAAAGGCCCCAAGATGGGATCTCTTGGGTACAGAAGGTTGTGGCACTGGAAATAGGGTTTCGTTGTGCTCCTCGATGTTTTCAGGGTATATGAGTATATATAGGAGGAAGAAGTAGGTCGGTTGAGCCACGAGGGGCCCACGAGGGAGGAGGGCGCGTCCAGGGGGTAGGCACGCCCCCTGCCTCGTGGACTCCTCGTCCGTTTCTTGACATCCACTCCAAGTCCTCTAGAACACGTTTGTTCCAAAAATCATGTTCCCGAAGGTTTCATTACGTTTGGATTCCGTTTGATAGTCCTTTTCTGCGAAACACTGAAATAGGTAAAAAAACAGCAATTCGCACTGGGCCTTGAGTTAATAGGTTGGTCCCAAAAATAATATAAAAGTGTAAAATAAAGCCCATTAACATCCAAAACAGGTAATATAATAGCATGGAACAATCAAAAATTATAGATAGTTGGAGACGTATCAAGCATCCCCAAATTTAATTCCTGCTCGTCCTCGAGTAGGTACATGATAAAAACAGAATTTTTGATGTGGAATGCTACCTAGCATAATTCTCATTATAATTCTCTTTATTGTGGCATGAATATTCAGATCCGAAAGATTCAAGACAAAAGTTTAATATTGACATAAAAATAATAATACTTCAAGCATACTAACTAAGCAATTACGCCTTCTCAAAATAACATGGCAAAAGAATGTTCATCCCTACAAAATCATATAGTTTGGTCTGAAGGAAATATGCCCTAGAGGCGATAATAAAGTTATTATTTATTTCCTTATATCATGATAAATGTTTATTATTCATGCTAGAATTGTATTAACCGGAAACATAATACATGTGTGAATACATAGACAAACAGAGTGTCACTAGTATGCCTCTACTTGACTAGCTCGTTAATCAAAGATGGTTATGTTTCCTAACCATGAACAATGAGTTGTTATTTGATTAACGGGATCACATCATTAAGTGAATGATCTGATTGACATGACCCATTCCATTAGCTTAGCACCCGATCGTTTAGTATGTTGCTATTGCTTTCTTCATGACTTATACATGTTCCTATGACTATGAGATTATGCAACTCCCGTTTGCCGGAGGAACACTTTGTGTGCTACCAAACGTCACAACGTAACTGGGTGATTATAAAGGAGCTCTACAGGTGTCTCCAAAGGTACATGTTGGGTTGGCGTATTTCGAGATTAGAATTTGTCACTCCGATTGTCGGAGAGGTATCTCTGGGCCCTCTCGGTAATGCACATCACATAAGCCTTGCAAGCATTGCAGCCAATGAGTTAGTTGCGAGATGATGTATTACGGAACGAGTAAAGAGACTTGCCGGTAACGAGATTGAACTAGGTATTGGATACCGATGATCGAATCTCGGGCAAGTAACATACCGATGACAAAGGGAACAACGTATGTTGTTATGCGGTCTGACCGATAAAGATCTTCGTAGAATATGTAGGAGCCAATATGGGCATCCAGGTCCCGCTATTGGTTATTGACCGGAGATGTGTCTCAGTCATGTCTGCATTATTCTCGAACCGTAGGGTCCGCACGCTTAACATTACGATGACAGTTATTATGAGTTTATGCATTTTGATGTACCGATGTTAGTTCGGAGTCCCGGATGTGATCACGGACATGACGAGGAGTCTCAAAATGGTCGAGACATAAAGATTGATATATTGGAAGGCTATGTTTGGATATCGGAAGTGTTCCGGGTGAAATCGGTATTTTACCGGAGTACCGGGAGGTTACCGGAACCCCCCGGGAGCTGTATGGGCCTTTATGGGCTTTAGTGGAAAGGAGAAGGGGCAGCCCAAGATGGGCCGCGCGCCTCCCCCCTCCCTTAGTCCTATTAGGACAAGGAGAGGTGGCCGGCCCCCCTCTCTCTCTTTCCCCCTCAGCGAATCCTACTCCAACTAGGATTGGGGGAAGGAATCCTACTCCCAGAGGGAGTAGGACTCCCTTGGCGCGCCCTCCTTGGCCGGCCGGCCCCCTCCCCTTGGCTCCTTTATATACGGAGGCAGGGGACACCCCTAGACACACAAGTTGATCATTGAGATCGTTCCTTAGCCGTGTGCGGTGCCCCCTGCCACCATATTCCACCTCGATTATATTGTAGCAGTGCTTAGGCGAAGCCCTGCGACGGTAGAACATCAAGATTGTCACCACGCCGTCGTGTTGACGGAACTCCTCCCCGACGCTTTGCTGGATCGGAGCCCGGGGATCGTCATCGAGCTGTACGTGTGCTAAGAACTCGGAGGTGCCGGAGTAACGGTGCTTGGATCGGTCGGATCGGGAAAACGTACGACTACTTCCTCTACGTTGTGTCAACGCTTCCGCAGTCGGTCTGCATGGGTACGTAGACAACACTCTCCCCTCTCGTTGCTATGCATCACATGATCTTGTGTATGCGTAGGAAATTTTTTGAAATTACTACGTTCCCCAACATGGTCATGCTCCATTTTCGTCACACAAGAATGCTCTCATCATGCACAACCCCGATGACAAGCCAAGCAATTGTTTCACACTTTAGTAATCTCAAACTTTTTTCAACTTTCACGCAATAATGAGCGTGAGCCATGGATATAGCACTATGGGTGGAATAGAATATGATGATGGGGGTTATGTGGAGAAGACAAAAAAGGAGAAAGTCTCGCATCGACGCGGCTAATCAATGGGCTAGGGAGATGCCCATCAATTGATGTCAATGCAAGGAGTAGGGATTGCCATGCAACGGATGCACTAGAGCTATAAATGTATGAAAGCTCAACAAAAGAAACTAAGTGGGTGTGCATCCAACTTGCTTGCTCACGAAGACCTAGGGCATTTGAGGAAGCCCATTGTTGGAATATACAAGCCAAGTTCTATAATGAAAAATTCCCACTAGTATATGAAAGTGACAAAACAGGAGACTCTCTATCATAAAGATCATGGTGCTACTTTGAAGCACAAGTGTGGAAAAAACGATAGTAGCATTGCCCCTTTTTATTTATATATTTTTTGGCCTTCTTTTTTATTTGGCCTTTCTATTTCTTTTTTTATTTGGGACAATGCTCTATTAATGATGATCATCACACTTCTATTTATTTACAACTCAATGATTACAACTCGATACTGGAACAAAGTATGACTCTATATGAATGCCTCCGGCAGTGTACCGGGAAGGGAAATGAATCAAGAGTGACATGTATGAAAAATTATGAACGGTGGTTTGCCACAAATACGATGTCAACTACATGATCATGCAAGGCAATATGACAATGATGATGTGTGTCATGATAAACATAACGGTGGAAAGTTGCATGGCAATATATCTCGGAATGGCTATGGCAATGCCATAATAGGTAGGTATGGTGGCTGTTTTGAGGAAGATATAAGGAGGTTTATGTGTGACATAGCGTATCATATCACGGGGTGTGCATGTACCGGCGAAGTTTGCACCAACTCTCAAGGTGAGAAAGGGCAATGCACGGTACCGAAGAGGCTAGCAATGATGGAAGGGTGAGAGTGTGTATATTCCATGGACTCAACATTAGTCATAAAGAACTCACATACTTATTGCAAAAATTTACAACTCGTCAAAAACCAAGCATTACGCGCATGCTCCTAGGAGGATAGATTGGTAGGAAAAGATCATCGCTCGTCCCCGACCGCCACTCATAAGGAAGACAACCAAATAACACCTCATGTTTAAAATTTGTTACACAACGGTCACCATACGTGCATTCTACGGGACTTGCACCTTTCAACGCAAGTATTTCTCAAATTCACAACTACTCTCCTAGCACACTCTAATATTACCACCTTTATATCTCAAAGCAATTATCAAGTATCAAACTTCTCCTAGTACTCAATGCATTTTTTATGAAAGTTTTTATTATACCGATCTTGGATGCCTATCATATTAGGACTAAATTCATAACCAAAGAAAATTACCATGCTGTCCTAAGGGACTCTCAAAATAATATAAGTAAAGCATGAGAGATCAGTCATTTCTATAAAATAAAACCACCACTGTGCTCTAAAAGATACAAGTGAAGCACTAGAGCAAAATTATCTAGCTCAAAAGGTATAAGTGAAGCACATAGAGTATTCTAATAAATTCTGATTCATGTGTGTATCTCCCAAAAGGTGTGTACAGCAAGGATGATTGTGGTAAACTAAAAAGTAAAGACTCAAATCATACAACACGCTCCAAGCAAAACACATATCATGTGGTGAATAAAAATATAGCTCCAAGTAAAGTTACCGATGGACGAAGACGAAAGAGGGGATATCTTCCGGGGCATCCCCAAGCTTAGGCTTTAGGTTGTCCTTGGATTTTACCTTGGGGTGCCTTGGGCATCCCCAAGCTTAGGCTCTTGCCTCTCCTTGTTCCTTAATCCATCAAATCTTTACCCAAAACTTGAAAACTTCACAACACAAAACTTAAAAAAAAATCTCGTGAGCTCCGTTAGTAAAAGAAAACAAACCACCACTTCAAGGTACTGTAATGAACTCATTCTTTATTTATATTGGTGTTAAACCTACTGTATTCCAACTTTTCTATGGTTCATAAACTCTATTGCTAGCCATAGATTCATCAAAATAAGCAAACAACACACGAAAAATAGAATCTGTCTAAAACAGAATAGTCTGTAGTAATCTATAGGTTTCGAATACTTATGCAACCCCAAAAATTCTAAAATAAATTTCTGGGCGTGAGGAATTTATGTATTAATCATCTTCAAAAAGAATTAACTAAATAGCACTCTCCAGTAAAAAATGGCAGCAAATCTCGTGAGCGCTAAATTTCTGTTTTTTACAGCAAGATCGCAAAGACTTTCCCCAAGTCTTCCCAAAGGTTCTACTTGGTACAAACACTAATTAAAAGCACAAAACCACATCTAAACAGAGGCTAGATGAATTATTTATTGAATAACATCAAGTAAAAATATTGGTTTGTCTGCAAACAAGCACTTTTCTTTAAAGCATTTTAGCTAGGTATTGATAATTTTAATGATGCTCACATGAAAGACAAGAATTAAAGCACAAAGAGAGCATCATAAAACATGTTACAAACATACTTAAGTCTAACATACTTCCTATGCATAGGTATTTTATAAGCAAAACAAATTATCAAGGCGAACAGAAACTAGCATATGCAAGGAGGGAGAAAGGAACAATAGTAATTTCAACATAACGAGATGTAATTTTGTAACACGAAAATTTGTACAACCATATTTTCCTTTCTCATAATAATTACATGTAGGATCATAATCAAATTCAACAATATTGCTATCACATACAATATTCTCAACATGATCCACATGCATGTAAATTTGACACTCTTCCAAAATAGTGAGATTAAAATTAACTAAAGTCATGACCTCTCCAAACCCACTTTTATCAAAAAATTCACAAGATTGAACATTCTCCAAATATGTGGGATCTAAAGTCGACACTCTTCCAAGACCACTTTTAATATTAATACAAACATTATTATCGATCTCATATTCATCATGGGGTTTAAATAAATTTTCAAGATCATAAGAAGAATCACTCCAATCATGATCATTGCAACAAGTAGTAGACATAGCAAAACTAGCGTCCCCAAGCTTAGGGTTTTGCATATTATAAGCACAACTGACATTAACAAAATTTATAATATCATCATTGCAATCATGCTTTCTATTCAAAGATCCATCGCGAATCACTCCATAAAGTACTTCATCACAATTTTTAGATTCACGAATTTCAAGCAAAACTTCGTAAAGATAATCTACTGCACAAAACTCACTAGCAATTGGTTCATCATAATTGGATCTCTTAAAAATATTAGCAAGCGGATGAGGATCCATAGATCTTAGGTTCTCTGTTTAGCAATAAATAAATAACTATTCAAACCAAACGAGCAAACGAGCCAAGTAAGATATCAAAGCAAACGAAAAGACGAATAGAAGAAGAGGCGAATAAAACAGCAAGGGTAAAGTGAGGGAGAGGAAAACGAGACGCAAATGGCAAATAATGTAATGCGAGGGATAAGAGTTTGTGATGGGTACTTGGTATGTCTTGACTTGTGCGTAGACTCCCCGGCAACGGCGCCAGAAATCCGTCTTGCTACCTCTTGAGCACTGCGTTGGTTTTTCCCTTGAAGAGGAAAGGGTGATGTAGCAAAGTAGTGTAAGTATTTCCCTCAGTTTTTGAGAACTAAGGTATCAATCCAGTAGGAGGCCACACGCAAGTCCCACGTACCTACACAAACAAATAAGAACCTCGCAACCAATGCGATAAAGCGGTTGTCAATCCCTTCACGGTCACTTACGAGAGTGAGATATGATAGAGATGATAAGATAATATTTTTGGTATTTTTATGATAAAGAGTAAAAGTAAAGATTGCAAAATAAAAGGTGATGGAAATAGCTTGTTGATGGAAGATTAATATGATGGAGAATAGACCCGGGGGACATAGGTTTCACTAGTGGCTTCTCTCAAGATAGTATAAGTATTACGGTGGGTGAACAACTTACTGTCGAGCAATTTATAGAAAAGCGAACAATTATGAGAATATCTAGGCATGATCATATATATAGGCATCACGTCCGCGACAAGTAGACCGACTCCTGCCTGCATCTACTACTATTACTCCACACATCGACCGCTATCCAGCATGCATCTAGAGTATTAAGTTCATAAGAATAGAGTAACGCATTAGGTAAGATGACATGATGTAGAGAGATAAACTCAAGCAATATGATATAAACCCCATCTTTTTATCCTCAATGGCAACAATACAATACGTGTCGTTTGCCTTTCTGTCACTGGGATCGAGCACCGCAAGATTGAACCCAAAGCTAAGCACTTCTCCCATTGCAAGAAAGATCAATCTAGTAGGCCAAACCAAACTGATAATTCGAAGAGACTTGCAAAGATAACCAATCATGCATAAAATATTTCAGAGAGAGAGAGAGAGAAGTGCATATTTCAACCCTGAACTCTTTCCCTAGTCTATTTTACAACCCTGAACTTTAATACCGTCTAAATTACAACCCCCAAGTCTCAAAACCGGTCAGGATTCAACCCTCCCCTCCCTGATGACCGGTTTTGACTAGTCAACGGGTCCAATCAGCATGCCACGTCAATTTTTTTCAAAATTTCAAGAAAAAGTAAATAAAAATCTATAAGATCAGGGGGAAAATATAAAAAGGCAAAATTCTGAAAAATTGTTCGCGAAAAAAGCTAGGGAAAATAAAAATGATTTTTTTTCTGGAATTTGAGTTTTGGGGTTTTTTCTGGATTTTTTTTGGAAATTCATTTTTTTTATTTTCTGTGTTTTTCGGAAATTGGATTTCTTATTTCTTTTCCTAGATTTTCTTCGATTTTACAGGTTGTTTCCTTGGAAATTTTGCATTTTTTGCTGATGTGGCATGCTGACTGGACCTGTTGACTGGTCAAAACCGGTCAACCAGGTCAAAACCGGTCAACAGAGAGGGGAGGGTTGAATCCTGGCCGGTTTTGAGAGTTGGGGGTTGTAATTTGGATGGTATTGGAGTTCGGGGTTGTAAATTAGACTAGGGCAAAAGTTGAGGGTTGAAATATGCACTTCTCTCTTTCAGAGAAGAATCAAATATTGTTCATAGATAGACTTGATCATAAACCCACAATTCATCGGATCTCGACAAACACACCGCAAAAAGAATTACATCAAATAGATATCCAAGAAGATCGAGGAGAACTTTGTATTGAGATTCAAAGAGAGAGAAGAAGCCATCTAGCTAATAACTATGGACCCGAAGGTCTGAAGTAAACTACTCACACATCATCGTAGGGGCCATGGAGTTGATGTAGAGGCCCTCCGTGATCGATGCCCCCTCCGGCGGAGCTCCGGAAAAGGCCCCAAGATGAGATCTCTTGGGTACATAAGGTTGCGGCGATGCAAATAGGGTTTAGTGGTGCTCCTCGATGTTTTCAGGGTATATGAGTATATATAGGAGGAAGAAGTAGGTCAGTTGAGCCACAAGGGGCCCATGAGGGGGGAGGGCGCGCCCAGGGGGGTAGGCGCGCCCCCCTGCCTCGTGGACTCCTCGTCTGTTTCTTGACGTCCACTCCAAGTCCTCTGGATCACGTTTGTTCCAAAAATCAGGTTCCCGAAGGTTTCACTCCGTTTGGATTCCGTTTGATATTCCTTTTCTGCGAAACACTGAAATAGGCAAAAAACAACAATTCACACTGGGCCTTGGGTTAATAGGTTGGTCCCAAAAATAATATAAAAGTGTAAAATAAAGCCCATTAACATCCAAAACAGGTAATATAATAGCATGGAACAATAAAAAATTATAGATACGTTGGAGACGTATCAATACACACCATTCTTCATGGTGTACGGCGCAAAGGGCGTTTTTCCCTATGACATCATTCATGACTCATCTCGAGTGTGCATGTATGAAGAGAGAGGGGACGAACTTGATCGGCAAGACAGTCTAGATGCCCCGAAGGAGGAGCGCGATGTTGTAAAAGCTCATTCTGCATTCTATCAACAACAGGCTCGCAGATACCAAAGCAGAGAAATGCGGGCCAAGACTTATAATGTTGGTGAGCTCGTCCTGCACTTGCTAGAAAAGAAAAAAGGATAAAATCAAGCCCAAGTGGGAGTGTCCCTTCATCATAGACGAAGTTCTCACTGGAGAAGCGTACCACCTGCGTGATGCATCGGACAATCGCTTAGAGCCGAACCCGTGAAAGGCTGCCAGACTCCGAAGATTCTACGCCTAGAGACATATTCTTTGTTCGTCTCCTTCTCCATTTGTTTCCATTTTCTCTCTCTCTTTAATTTTTCCTCCAGCTTTGTAGCTCTTGTGCGGCTAAACCGCACACCTATGATGTACACATCCTTAAATGCATACGCTCATCCTGGGGCTTCTTTTACAGAAACTTATTATTATTTTCCAAGCATCAAGCTCACCACATATGTGTCCTTTCCTCGTATGTACCTTTTTTCGCCATTATATGCACCGTTATGACTTAAGTTTTTGCCAAGCTGGGTTGCCTGGCTCCTGTGCTTATGCTCTACGTTCCCGTTTGTTCGACTAGGGCATAAAGGGAGCACCTCTGCGATTGTTACATCCGGGTCATCCAGACTTGTACCTCTGACTGGGTGAAGCCGAAAGCTAGCGTTCTTAAGGGAATATTCAGTCGGGGGACTAAAGACGTTATACCATAATTACACTATGAACCCCCAGATGTTACGTACACTGTGATTCTTCAATCACAGTTCGGGCATGCATACTAACGCATGTTCACCCAGGGAAAGGAACCCTTAACGAAACTATTCTTCCTAGAAGATGTTTCTTACAATCAACAAGTAATATAACATAGCTACCTGGATACAACTTGTCTTTTCAAGCAACTATGACCCCTACGCGTGGTTTCCATGCATACCCCGGTCTATATTGTCGCTCCGGTATTCGGAAACACTCCGCACCTTCAGGTCCGGAGGTCGAAGCGAAAAAGTCTGCCATGACAATTGTTTTACAATCCGGCTAGGAACAAAATTTTCAATTGAAGTACATAGTCACTTAGACTCAAAAACTTCTTCCTCTATGCCGTCCAACAAGCTCACTAATTACAACCCAGGCTTTACACTTTATGCTTCCGGCTCGTATGTTGTGTGGAATTGTGAGCGGATAACAATTTCACACAGGAAACAGCTATGACCATGATTACGCCAAGCTATTTAGGTGAGACTATAGAATACTCAAGCTTGGTGTATCGTGTTTTTACCATGGCCCAGGCCTCTCACGCACCTTCTCGGCAGGTCGATATCTTCCATAATCGAAAGCGTCGCCGAGCTCCCCGGAATAGCTTCACAAGCTCCTCCATACTTCCTAGAGGGGAGGTGGATGGCCACAAAGCCTTGGCAACACTCCGCATTGCTTGCCGAGCTCGCTCGTGCACTTGGGACAACTCTTGCAGCAGATCGCCTTGAGATCCGAACATTTCCTTTTCGGGACGACTAGTCAACATACCTGCAGACATAAATCTGTCAGCTCTTGCCGAGTTCGCCTGCAGCATGTCGCCTTTCAGCCCGTTGCTTACCCGCCTGCGTGACTTTCAGCTCCTCTTTCAGTTGATCTGCTGATCCTGTCATCAGAAGCGCATCAGTATTCACATTACTGGTACATGATTATACTTTTTCTGGATGGAGGGGAACATCACCTGGCGGTGCCTCCTTGGACTTTCCAGTTCGGCGGTAACAACAGCTAGCTGAGTCCGGCACTTTTCCACCTCACGAGACACCATGTTGTTCTTCTCTGTGAGTACCTGATTATACAATGATCCTTAAATCAGTTGTTTCAACTGTTTCAAGTCTCAGGGGCTACTGGTACATGATTACCAGATCTGTACAATGCGTACTTACCCGCATATCTTTCAAGTGTTGATCAGTGGCTCTGGCAAGCCCGTCCCGAGCAGCTCGGATGTACGCATCAGCCGAGTTTAAGGCATTGAACGCCTCTTTAGTAAAATCAGGGTCGCGAAGAGCGGCCCTCCGGCACCGATGATTCATGGCGCTCTCCACTTCAGAGTTCGTGACAGATACATTATCTGAATCCTCTGAAGGAGAACAATCCGGCATCGCTCCCGTGTCAGCCCCCACCCTAGAGGTAGGGTCTGGAACCTGACTGGTGGAGGCGCGACCGACAGGATCCCCGGACACAGTCCGACAAACACTCTTCCTGATAAAACATAGCGGATAATGTACGGTTCAATGTGACTGCCAGAGGGCATATTTAAAGCCATACCTCTTTGATGAAGGCTCGACCGTGTTGTCAATTGCCTTCCTCTTCGAAGACCCGCCCGGCGTAGGAGCTGCTCTCTTATGAGACGCCTCTGGTGCGGCATGACGCGCCGAGCGCCTCCCCATTGGAGCACTGATACGTCTCCGTCGTATCTAGTTTTCCAAACACTTTCCCTTGTTTTTGACTCTAACTTGTATGATTTGAATGGAACTAACCCGGACTGACGCTGTTTTCAGCAGAATTACCATGGTGTTGTTTTATGTGCAGAAAACAAATATTCTCGGAATGACCTGAAACTCCACGGAACATCTTAGAAAAAACAATAAAAAATCCTCGCCAAAGATGAAGACCAGGGGGCCCACACCCTTCTCACGAGGGTGGGGGCGCGCCCCCCTACCTCGTGGGCCCCCTGGAAACCCTCCGACGCCAACTCCAACTCTATATATTTGCTTTCGGAGAGAAAAAAATCAGAGAGAAGAAATCATCGCGTTTTACGATACGGAGCTACCGCCAAGCCCTAAAACCTCTCGGGAGGGCTGATCTGGAGTCCGTTCGGGGCTCCGGAGAGGGGGATTCGTCGTCGTCATCATCATCAACCATCCTCCATCACCAATTTCATGATGCTCACCGCCGTGCGTGAGTAATTGCATCGTAGGCTTGTTGGACGGTGATGGGTTGGATGAGATTTATCATGTAATCGAGTTAGTTTTGTTAGGGTTTGATCCCTAGTATCCATTTTATGTTCTGAGATTGATGTTGCTATGACTTTGCTATGCTTAATGCTTGTCACTAGGGCCCGAGTGCCATGATTTCAGATCTGAACCTATTATGTTTTCATGAATATATGTGAGTTCTTGATCCTATCTTGCAAGTCTATAGTCACCTACTATGTGTTATGATCCGGCAACCCCGAAGTGACAATAATCGGGACCACTCCCGGTGATGACCATAGTTTGAGGAGTTCATGTATTCACTATGTGCTAATGCTTTGTTCCGGTTCTCTATTAAAAGGAGGCCTTAATATCCCTTAGTTTCCAATAGGACCCCGCTGCCATGGGAGGGTAGGACAAAAGATGTCATGCAAGTTCTTTTCCATAAGCATGTATGACTATATATGGAATACATGCCTACATTACATTGATGAATTGGAGCTAGTTCCGTGTCACCCTATGTTATGACTGTTACATGATGAACCACATCCGGCATAATTATCCATCACTGATCCGGTGCCTATGAGTTTTCCATATGCTGGTTCTCGCTTATTTTACTTTCCCGCTGCTACTGTTACAATCACTACAAAATACCAAAAACATTACTTTTGTTGTCTTTACTTTTGTTGCCGCTACCGCCACTATCATATTACTTTGCTACTAAACACTTTGCTGCAGATACTAAGTTTCCAGGTGTGGTTGAATTGACAACTCAGCTGCTAATACTTGAGAATATTCTTTGGCTCCCCTTGTGTCGAATCAATAAATTTGGGTTGAATACTTTACCCACGAAAGCTGTTGCGATCCCCTATACTTGTGGGTTATCAAGACTAATTTCTGGCGCCGTTGCCGGGGAGCATAGCTCTATTCTTTGAGTCACTTGGGATTTATATCTGCTGGACACTATGAAGAACTTGAGAGATCCAAAAACCAAGATCTATCCCTCAACTACGAGGGGAGGTAAGGAACTGCCATCTAGCTCTGCACTTGATTCACCTTCTGTTATGAGTAAGTTTGCGACACCTACACCTGCTTCTGCTATTCGTTCTGATATGTCGCATGTTATTGATGATGCCACTTCTGCTATGCATGATACTTATGATGAGACTACCTCTATGCCTGATACTACTGTGCCACTTAATGATTTTCTAGAAGAACGACTTGCTAGGGCTAGAGAGATTGAAAATATTGAATCTGATTATGAAGATGAAAGTGATGATGAAGAATCACTTGTTATTCCTGAGGGTTATTTATTTGATCAAGATGCTTCTTTAGCTATTTTAGCTTGCACAGATACATAGGAGCTTAAGAGGTTATTAATTAAATGGAACAAAGAATCACTTAGAGATAACATGAGGCCCGACCCTGCTTTTGCTACTTCACCTATATGTGTTCCTGATAAAGATTATGAATTCTCTGTTGATCCTGATATAATTACTTTGGTTGAATCTAATCCGTTTTATGGCTATGAATCTGAAACTATTGTGGCACATCTTACTAAGTTAAATGATATAGCTATCCTGTTCACTAATGATGAGAGATCGCGTTACTTTTATATACTCAAAATATTTCCGTTCTCATTAAAGGGTGATGCTAAGATATGGTTTAATTCTCTTGATCCTGATTGTGTGCGTAGTCCCCAGGATATGATTTATTACTTCTATGCTAAATATTTCCTTGCTCACAAGAAACAAGCTGCTTTGAGGGAAATATACAACTTTGTGCAAATTAAAGAAGAGAGTCTCCCACAAGCTTGGGGGAGGCTTCTCAAGTTACTTAATGCTTTGCCTGATCATCCTCTTAAGAAACCTGAAATACTTGATATCTTTTATAATGGACTAACCGATGCTTCCAGAGATTACCTGGATAGTTGTGTTGGTTCTCTTTTCAAGGAAAGAACACCGGATGAAGCTGAAATTCTATTGAATAATATGTTGACAAATGAAAATAATTGGGCACCTCCTGAGCCAGCTCCTGAGCCATCTCCTGCTCCAATTACTGAGCCTATTCCTAAACCAACTCCGAAGAAGAGAGGTGTTCTATTTCTCAGTCCCGAAGATATGCAAGAGGCAAAGAAATCTATGAAAGAAAAAGGTATTAAAGCTAAAGACGTTAAGAATTTACCTCCTATTAAAGAAATACATGGTCTTAATATACCGCCTATTGAAGAAACATATGATCTTAATTCTTTATTTATTGAAGAACCTCCTGATCCCGATATCCCAACACAGGTGGTAAAGGTAAATTCTCTCTATAGATATGATAAAACTGAAGTTCCTCCTACTAAAACTGCTAGTCAGTGCTTGGATGAGTTCGATAACTTTATGTTTAAGCAAGACGACTTTAATGCTTATTTTGGTAGACAATTAAAAGAAAATGCTTATATGATTAGACGCTTGGGTGATTATATGGCTGATATTAAAGGTGAACTTAAACTTGTTAGCAAACATGCTTCTATGGTTACCACTCAAGTAGAACAAGTACTTAAGGCTCAAAAAGAAGTGCTTAATGAAATGAATAATAAGAAAAATGATTATGCTGTTATAGTGGCTACTAGAACTGGTAGAATGACTCAGGAACCTTTGTATCCTGAAGGCCACCCTAAGAGAATCGAGCAAGATCCTCAAAGAAATAATATTGATGTTCCTAGTTTTTCTAAAAAGAAGAAGAAGAAAAATGATAGAACTGTGCAAACTTCTAGTGAACCTATTGCTGAACCACCTGATAATCCAAATGATATATCTATGTATGATGCTGAAACACAATCTGGTAATGAACATGAACCTAGTAAAAATATTAATGATAATGTTCATGATGATGCTCAACCTAGTAATGATAATGATGTAGAAATTGAACCTGATGTTGATCTTGATAACCCACAACCAAAGAATCAACGTTATGATAAAAGAGACTTTGTTGCTAGGAAACATGATAAAGAAAGGGAACCTTAGGTTCAGAAACCCATGCCTTTTCCTCCAAAACCATCCAAGAAAAAGGATGATGAGGATTTTGAGCGCTTTGCTGAAATGATTAGGCCTATCTTTTTGCGTATGAGATTAACTGATGTGCTCAAAACAAATCCTTATGCTAAATATATGAAGGATATCATTACTAATAAAAGAAAGATACCGGAAGCTGAAATCTCCACCATGCTTGCTAATTATACTTTTAAGGGTGGAATACCAAAGAAACTTGGAGATCCCAGAGTACCTACTATACCTTGCTCCATTAAAAGAAATTATATTAAAACTGCTTTATGTGATCTTGGAGCAGGTGTTAGTGTTATGCCTCTCTCTTCATATCGTAGACTTGACTTGAATAAGTTGACACCTACTGAAATATATTTGCAAATGGCTGATAAATCAACTGCTATACCTGTCGGCATTTGTGAGGATGTGCCTGTTGTGGTTGCAAATGTTACTATTTTCACGGACTTTGTTATACTTGATATTCCCGACGATGATAGTATGTCTATTATTCTTGGAAGACCTTTTCTTAATACTTCAGGGGCTATTATTGATTGCAACAAAAGCAATGTCACTTTTCATGTTAATGGTAATGAGCATACGGTACACTTTCCGAGGAAACAACCTCAAGTTCATAGTATCAATTCTATTGGAAAAATTCCATCGATTATATTTGGAGGTTTTGAATTTCCTCTTCCTACTGTCAAGAAGAAATATGATATTCTTATTATTGGGGATGTGCATATCCCCGTTGAGGTAACTTAGTGTTATTTGAAATTTCTCCGGTTTCATGATTATCAGAATGATTTTGTTAACAAGACTTGATCAACCTTGTTAGTGGATTCTTTTTGATGAGCATGAGATGGATGAAACTAGAAGCACAAACTTCTGTACCCCACTTTTACTTTCTGTTAATTAGTAGAAATAAAGTAAAAATAGTATTTTTTTGTCTGTTTCCTGACTTATCCGTGCAATATAAAAATATCCCGAAAATAAAAGTCCTCAGAATGCCATGCCAATTTAATATGATTTTTTCGGGAATATTTGAGGATTTACTGTGCAAAAATTACCGCGGGAGGAGCTGCCACCTGGCCACGAGGGTGGTGGGCGCGCCCCCCTATAGGGCGCGCCCCCTGCCTCGTGGGCCCACGGTGGCCCTCCTCCACTTATCCCAGCACCCATCTTCTTCCTCTATCTCGCAAAAACCCGAAAAACCAACTCAAGCACGAGTTCCAGCCACTTTTGCTGCGATTTTCGATCTCCTTGCTCAAAGCACCTCTCGCAAAACTACTTGGGGAGATTGTTCCTTGGTATGTGACTCCTCCATTGGTCCAATTAGTTTTTGTTCTAGTGCTTTATTCTTTGCAAATTTGTGCTGCATAGCTGACCATGTTCTTGAGCTTGCATGTCAAATTTATATGGTTCTAAGTAGTTCTAATGCTTGATATAGGCTCTAGGCACTTGTAGGAGTAGTTGCTATCAATATTATTGAGTTTGGTTTACTTTTTATTTTGAAGTTACTAAAAATTTCAGATTTTTTCAAAGAAAAACAATATGCTTAGGAAGATGTTCCAAGGTGGTTCCTCTAAGAAGCAAGGACCCAGGATTGCTATGCGCGATGCTGACGAGGATCCACCAAGAGACGCTCCAATATGGCCTTGCGAATGGCCGCCGGAAAATTTTATGGACCGTGCGGGAATTAAAGAAGAATTCAAAGCATATTTGCATAATGCCGGTCTTGAGGATTTTGAGGCTAAAAATGCCCCCAGTATCATGATCTCACAAGTTCATTTGTGAGGAGGTTTGAGTATTCATCTTCGCGTAATTCTCCTTCAGTCATGTTTGATCTTTATGACAAATCTTATACCATGGACCTAGAGTATTTCATTCTTGCATGCAAACTTCCATCATGGGTTAGTGTTAGGGATCCCCCTAAATCTGAATTTAGAAACTTTCTTGCTAGTATAACTGTGGGGGAATCTAGAGATATAACGCAGGCTACCATAGGGAGCATTCACTTTCCTGCTATACATTATTTTGCTCTCTTCATCGGTAGATGCATAAATGCTAAGGATGAAGCATGTCACATGTGTGTCCCTGATCTTAGCATTCTTAGGAGTGCTGTGTTAGGAGACCAATCTTATCATATGGGAGCCATTGTAGCTCGTAGGTTGCATCATAATAGGCATAATGGAGATTTCTTTGGAGGAATTTATGCAACCCTCTTAGCTCATTTTCTTGAAATAGACATTCGTGAGGGTGATATGGAGTTGCCTCCTGCATATTTAGATTATAACTCTATGGCTTCACACCAGTTTGTCGAGAGGCCTGAATCACCTCTGTTATATTGGTTAATTTTTGATAAACGACGTGTTTTCCGTATTACTCTCCCTGCTCCTGCCTTCTTTGATTCACAGACAAAAGGAAGATATGTTATTACCAGAGAGGAGGCAGAAGAGTACGAGAGGAGAGCGGAGGCAGCTCGACTCCACGCTGCAGCTCAGCAGGCGATAACCGCTGCACATAAGTATGATCCCAACTATCCTTCCTCATCACAGTACGACCCCAACAACTATTATTATGGATATCCGCCAGGCCAGCCGTGGCCATAGACCAACTTAGGCCAAAAGCCTAAGCTTGGGGGAGTACATATTTCTCACCGACATTACAATTATGCTCACACACACTCATTGCTAGATGTCGGTGCTCATACTTTTTCACTTAATATCCATGCTAGTTTATTTTCTTTTTCCTGCTTTCTTCTTGTGTGTTTGTTAAACCTTAAGAAAAACCAAAAAAATAGTAGTAGTTTATTTTTCTACTGTAGTAGTAATAATTAAAAAGAAAACCCAAAAATATTTCCCGTTCTTCTTTTGCTTGTTGGGAGATTTCCCGTGTAAATAGTTTTATTCCTTTTCTTTTCTTTGGGGGTCGGTAGGAGAAGACCATAATTAAATTGTTGAAGTGGCTCTTATATGCAATATTGTTGATTTAACCAAGAGCCCATATTGCCTTGTCTTCTCCCGTTTATTGAATGCTCGCAGATTCCAGCTTATTCCAATGCACGTGCACTCTTATTATTATTCACACCGTTCGGCCATGCAAGTGAAAGGCAATTATGATGATATATGATGGACTGACTGAGATGAGAAAAGCTGGTATGAACACGACCTCTTTTGTTTTTGTAAATATGATGAGTCCCTCATTCTTGATTCAGCTTATTATGAATAAACATGTTTGTAATGACAATTAGAGATCATAGTTGCTTGTGTCATGCTTGATTAGCTATGAGTTATAATGATTTACCTTGTATGCCAACATGCTATTGAGATGATTATGATGTGGTATGATGGGGTGGTATCCTCTTTTGAATGATTTAAGTGACTTGACTTGGCACATGTTCACGCATGTAGTTGAAACAAAATCAACATACACTTCACGATATTTATGTTCATGGTGGATTATATCCTACTCATGCTTGCATCCAATGTTTATTAATTTTAATGCATGTACATGGCTGTTGTCGCTCTCTAGTTGGTCGCTTCCCAGTCTTTTGCTAGCCTTCACTTGTACTAAGCGGGAATACTGCTTGTGCATCCAATCCCTTAAACCCCAAAGTTATTCCAGATGAGTCCACCATGCCTTCCTATATGCGGTATCTACCTGCCGTTCCAAGTAAATTTGTATGTGCCAAACTCTAAACCTTCAAATAAACATTCTGTTTTGTATGCTCGAATAGCTCATGTATCAACAAAGGCTGTCCTTATCTTCCGTGTTAGGCAGGTTATTCTCAAGAGGAGTGGAGTCCGCTCCTCACTCACAAGAAAATGGCTGGTCACCGGGATGCCCAGTCCCATGCTTTATGCAAACTAAATCAAAATTAATTACAAACAAAACTCCCCCTGGGACCTGATGTATGTTGGAGGCACTCGTTGTTTCGAGCAAGCCATGGATTGATGCTTGTTGGTGGAGGGGGAGTATAAACTTTACCATTCTGTTTGGGAACCGCCTATAATGTGTTTAGCATGGAAGATATCGCCATCTCTTAGTTGTTACGTTGACAATGGAAGTATACCGCTCAAAATACAATTTATCTCTATTGAAAAACCGAGCTCTGGCACCTCTACAAATCCCTGCTTCCCTCTGCGAAGGGCCTATCCATTTACTTTTATGTTGAGTCATCACCCTCTTATCAAAAAGCACTAGCTGGAGAGCGCAACCGTCATTTGCATTCATCATTGTTAATTTATATTGGGTATAACTATGATTGGATCTCTTTTACCATGAATTACAATGTCTAGTCAGTCCTTGATCTTTAAAGGTGCTCTGCATTTATGTTTTGCGGTCTCAGAAAGGGCTAGCGAGATACCATCTTGTTATATCATATTATGATTGTTTTGAGAAAGTGTTGTCGTCCGAGATTTATTATTATAACTTGCTAGTTGATTATGCTATTGATACGAGTAATTGGGAGACCTGAGAATTATTGCAAATGTGGTTAGTTATGATCTATGCTGAAAACTTGAATGCTGGCTTGACATAGTTACAACAATAAGAGCAAATAGAGTTTGTAAAAAATTTTCTTTCTTTCTTTCAGTTTGTCAACTGAATTGCTTGAGGACAAGCAAGGGTTTAAGCTTGGTGGAGTTGATACGTCTCCGTCGTATCTACTTTTCCAAACACTTTTGCCCTTGTTTTGGACTCTAACTTGTATGATTTGAATGGAACTAACCCGGACTGACGCTGTTTTCAACAGAATTACCATGGTGTTGTTTTATGTGCAGAAAACAAATATTCTCAGAATGACCTAAAACTCCACGGAACATCTTAGAAAAAACAATAAAAAATCCTCGCCAAAGATGAAGACCAGGGGCCCACACCCTTCTCACGACAGTGGGGGGCGCGCCCCCCCTAGGGCGCGCCCCCTACCTCGTGGGCCCCCTGGAAACCCTCCGACGCCAACTCCAACTCTATATATTTGCTTTCGGAGAGAAAAAATCAGAGAGAAGAAATCATCATGTTTTACGATACGGAGCCGCCGCCAAGCCCTAAAACCTCTCGGGAGGGCTGATCTGGAGTTCGTTCGGGGCTCCGGAGAGGGGGATTCATCGCCGTCGTCATCATCAACCATCCTCCATCACCAATTTCATGATGCTCACCGCCGTGCGTGAGTAATTGCATCGTAGGCTTGCTGGACGGTGATGGGTTGGATGAGATTTATCATGTAATCTAGTTAGTTTTGTTAGGGTTTGATCCCTAGTATCCATTATGTTCTGAGATTGATGTTGCTATGACTTTTCTATGCTTAATGCTTTTCACTAGGGCCCGAGTGCCATGATTTCAGATCTGAACCTATTATGTTTTCATGAATATATGTGAGTTCTTGATCCTATCTTGCAAGTCTATAGTCACCTACTATGTGTTATGATCCGGCAACTCCGAAGTGACAATAATCGGGACCACTCCCGGTGATGACCATAGTTTGAGGAGTTCATGTATTCACTATGTGCTAATGCTTTGTTCCGGTTCTCTATTAAAAGGAGGCCTTAATATCCCTTAGTTTCCAATAGGACCCCGCTGCCATGGGAGGGTAGGACAAAAGATGTCATGCAAGTTCTTTTCCATAAGCATGTATGACTATATACGGAATACATGCCTACATTACATTGATGAATTGGAGCTAGTTCCGTGTCACCCTATGTTATGACTGTTACATGATGAACCGCATCCGGCATAATTATCCATCACTGATCCGGTGCCTATGAGTTTTCCATATGCTGGTTCTCGCTTATTTTACTTTCCCGCTGCTACTGTTACAATCACTACAAAATACCAAAAACATTACTTTTGTTGTCTTTACTTTTGTTGCCGCTACCGCCACTATCGTATTACTTTGCTACTAAACACTTTGCTGCAGATACTAAGTTTCCAGGTGTGGTTGAATTGACAACTCAGCTGCTAATACTTGAGAATATTCTTTGGCTCCCCTTGTGTCGAATCAATAAATTTGGGTTGAATACTTTACCCTCGAAAGCTGTTGCGATCCCCTATACTTGTGGGTTATCAAGCACGAGACAGAGCGGTGGGTGAGGCATAACGAGGAAGCTCTTTCGAAGGAGATGTCTCCTGATTACTTACATGTGAGGCAGGAAGGAGGCCAGGATAATTGGCCATGATGGGAACTTCTGTACCATCATAGCTCGCCTGGTAGAAGACTCCCTCTTTGAGTTCTAAAAATATGTCCGGATCCTCTTCAAATCCGGGATCGAGGTCCCGGTTATGGTCCTCCGGTTGTGGAGCGGGACTATAAATCTCCGCGATAGCCTTTCGCCATTCCTATTAAGAATGGACGAGTAAATGTCAATTAAACATGGCTCAGGGAAAAGATTGAGTAAGGAGGTGGGATTAAAACTCACCTAGCTAGGAGGATTGTACATGGAGAATCCCTCTCGGCGCTTGAGATGAGTAAACTCCTCTTTCTCCCCTTTATACAGATCGACCAATATTGTGGCCAGGGCAGCAGGGGTATCCAGTCCCTTCCGTCCGCAGCGCAAGGCGTCATATTCCCCGTTGTGGTGCCACATGGGGAGCCCTCTGAATTGGAGTGGCCGAACACCTCACATTATGGAAGTTGCCATTACCTCGATTATTGATAATCCGGACTGGGCAAGTGTCCTTATCCTGCCCATTAACTGTTGAACCTCTGTGTTGTCTTCCTCCTCGAGGCTCCGAGGATGCCAGCTGTGGCGTTTCCTCAATGGAGCGCTGGAAAATTTGGGAAGGCCCATTCGGACTCGGTCGGGGAGAGCGACATGTTCAATATAAAACCACTCCGAGGACCACTCCGAGGATGCCTTCTTCGGTGTGGCGGACAAGTATCCGGTCCCAGCTATGCGCCATATCTCGGCGCCGCCCACCTCGAATATGGATCCCTTTTGGGAACGAGGGACGAGTTAGAAAAGTTTCCTCCATAAATCAAAATGGGCCTCGGAGCCCAGGAATAGCTCGCAAAGAGCGACGAAACCCGCGATATGCAGGATGGAGGCTGGAGTGAGGTTGTGCAGTTGGAGGCCGTAGTACTCTAGTAGACCTCGGAGGAAAGGGTGGATTGGAAACCCGACGCCTCTTATTAAGAAGGATACAAAGCACACCCGCTCCCCCCTGGTTGGATTAGGGAGATTTTCCGCTAGGGCTTCGCCTGTACAGGACGTTAATTCTGCCCGAACGGGGACTAGATCTGCGGGGGGAAGGAATCCCTGCATTTGAAGCTTACTCAGCTGGTCATGGGATACTGAACATTTCTCCCAATCGCCTTTTTCGGAGCCATGGGGCAGGAGGAAGAACTGGGAACGCTAGCCATGTTGGAATGGTTCCTCCTAGCAAGCTCTAAGGATTTTCCGCCTGGTGTGAGATGGCATCTGAGATCCAATCCACTTAAATATAAACCTTTCTTACATGGCCAGGGTGTTATGTGCAAAAATACTCCGACCTTTCGTGTTCGCTCGACACGTGGAAGACGAAGTGATGGAGGCACAATAGACAATGGGTACGACATTAAATGGAAAGCTGAGTATAACTCTTCAGATCAGACGCTTTGAAGTATTCGGAGGAAGAACCCGCCTTAAAATGCCGAAGACTATCAGCATGCCGGACACATCTTCATTGAAGCCTAGTTCGGGGGCTACTGAGGGAGTCCTGGAAGGGGTCCTCGGGCGTCCGGCCTATGTGACGTGGGCCGGACTGATGGACCGTGAAGATACAAGACCGAAGACTTCCTTCCGTGTTCGTATGGGACTCTCCTTTGCGTGGAAGGCAAGCTTGGTGTTCGGATATGAAGATTCCTTCCTGTGTAAACCGACTTTGTACAACCCTAGGCCCCTCCGGTGTCTATATAAACCGGAGGGTTTAGTCCATAGAGGTAATCACAATCATACAGGCTAGACATCTAGGGTTTAGCCATTACGATCTCGTGGTAGATCAACTCTTGCAATCCTCATATTCATCAAGGTCAATCAAGCAGGAAGTAGGGTATTACGTCCATCAAGAGGGCCCGAACCTGGGTAAACATCATGTCCCCTGTCTCCTGTTACCATCGACCCTAGACGCACAGTTCGGGACCCCTACCCGAGATCCGCCGGTTTTGACACCGACACCCCCTCGTCCTTTATTTATATGCATACATTCCAGGATCACGACAGAGCACATCTCGACCCCCTCCTTGACAATCCACGTGAGCCTTCCGCTTCTCTCCCGGGTCCAACCCAGAGAGTTCTAACCATGCACTACAAAAAAACACTTTCGTGATGATACATGTTTGTCACAGTAGGTCATGTTTTCTGTCATGCATGTACATCCATGACGATTTTATGACAAAATCAAGATAGTCATACTTGTGTTGTCGTAGAAGTGTTCCATGACAATACTGAAATTATCATCATAGAAGTGTCCACTTCCATGATGATAAATGGCGCGTCATGGAAGTGTTTTCATCAAGGGTAACCGACACGTGGCATCCATAAGCTATTAGGTCCAGTTTTGGATCTAATAACCCGTTAACACCAACGGCCAATGGTGATTTTCCACGTGTAAAACTCTCATTGGCCGAAGGAACCATGTGTCAGCTCCCCATTGGGATAGATGTCATCCAGCGAATGGACGGGACGTGCCTATGATACGTAGACACATGGCTCAGCCTAACAGTGACCCATTTAGGTAAAAAGGCCGGTCCCTTTGACTTGGTCAAAGGGTAGCGGGACGGCCCACGGAAAGCATATTAACGGTCTGTTCGCATATAGCCCAGTTACAACCTAATTTTTAGGCAAATTTACAGCCTGCTAACTCACGACCCGTTATGGCCTATACGAATTAGGCCCAACAACGTCATGTGGATCGTCCAATATGATTCCAGTCCGTTGTGACTTCTGGCCCATGTATGGCCCATGATGTCTTCCAGCCCATATGAGGCCCTTTGTAACTTTAGGCCCTTTAACGACCCGTGATGAAACTGGCCCATAATGAACAATATATCACTTATACCCATTAACAACCCATTATCCAGTTGGGCCATTTCTAGCTTGTGTTATCTTCGGTCTTCTACGGGCCCATTTATTCTTGGGACAATTGCATCTTTGCCCCTAGTTGGTTCCCACCCCCGGGTTTTGCCCTTACTTTTCGGACATGCTTAGTTTTGCTCTTAGTTTTTCCCCGCCGTTAGCTCGAATGCCCTTCTGCCACAGCTCCGCTTGGTCAGCGCCGTTTGACCGTGACGGGTCGACGTTTTGGACACCGGTTGCCCCTGGGCCTTCCTTATAGGTGGGTCCACATAGAGTAGATAGTGTAGTTGCCATTTACCCTCCCCCTCCCTCTGTCTTATCCCAGCCCCGAACCCTAGATCGGCGATGACAAAGGCGACCCAAACCCTAGCACTTGGCAGCGACGCGGGCTCCCATAGAAACCGTAGCCTCGATGCCGTGAAGTCCTCATTGCCGGATCTACATCGCGCGACGGTGATGGTGGAGACACGCTCTTCGCGCGGCGGTGGTGGCGGCAACGACAATGCCATGAGGAGTGGCTGCACGACAGATTCAAGGCAGGAGATCCCGGCAGGGTAAGTTTCTAGATCCAGTACTTACTCATCTGTTTCCATGATTAGAAAGGTGCATTCCATGACTTCGGTTGTGTTCACAATCGTAGGATGGATCCATCGCGTGCGTTCTTTCTGACAATTAGAATGGAGACCACTCTTTTAGCAAAGGGTGGTACTAAGGGACATGATACAAGCTTCAGTTTCCCTCTAGTGGTGGACTGCACAAGCTCTTTCAATGATTTTAGGTCTGCAATCTATAGGAAATATCCTTGGGGTATGCATGATGTAGTTGAGTTCAGATTCTGGGATGTAGAGAAAGCTAGTTGGAATCCTCTACAGTGTGATGGTGAGTTAGGTGTAATGTTTGCTACATATGTTGATTCCAAAACTGCAAATGTTGAAACTACTGTAATTCAGAGATGTAGAGCAGAAGCAGCAACTACAGCAGCAAAGCCCCCTGCCTCTAAAGCAACAAATAAAACACATGCAGCAGGAAGTACTTCTAGGAGCAGGTGACTGCTATAGACAAGGAGAAGAGGGAGTGGAGATACCCTGTGGATGTAGATAAAAGAACATGCAGTTGCAGAAAGTGGCAAGTTACAGGCCAGCCATGCATACATGCTTTATTCTTCACAACATCATTGAGAGGGGAAGCTAAAGAAATAGACCAGTATGTGCACAAGTACTTCTCAGTTGAAATGTTTAAAAACATATGCTGAGAACCTGCCTGCACTTGAAGGAAAACAACATTGGGATATTGTAGACCCTGGTTTCAAACTAAGTCCACCTGTACAGAACAAAGCTGCACCTGGCAGGCCAAGGAAGACAAGAATTAAGCCAGCAAGTGAAGGAAAAGGACTTGGTCCTAGGAAGAGAAAATGCAAGAGGTGTGGTGGCTTGGGTCACTTACAAAAAACCTGCAAAAAAGCCATTGATCCAACATTTGGTGAAGAAGATGCACACTGGGGAGCTGACAATGCTGAAGAAGACCCTCCTAACCAAAATGCAGACCTACATGATGAACAACAAGAAGAAGAGGAGCCATACAGTGAAGATGAAGCTCCAGTGCAGCCTGCAGGTGCAGATGATGCTCCAGTGCAGCCTGCAGGTGCAGATGATGCTCAAGTAGCGCCCCATAGTGAAACAAATGAGGCAGCAACACAAGCTTCCACAGTTGCAGATGAAGTTCAAAGGTAATATTATTCCTCTTTGATTTATTTATGTGCTTCTACCTGCAAATATCTCTTGTACTGTTACTAACCAACTATTTCTTCCCTATTTGTTAGCACACCAAGGAAGAACTATAAGAAGGAAGTAGAGAGAGGAGCATCTCCAATGGCTATCAGTAAGAATAGGAAGCTTAACACTTCTACAACTCCAGAAGAAGAACCTTGCTCAGTTACTGGCAGCAATGTAGATGCAAGAGTTGCTGCATGTGAAGAGCAAGTTCTCCCTCTAGTTGTTCCCCAAATCCCTGTGAAACTGACTAGGAGCAGGGCTAGGGAGATGACAATCCTAGCTAGCAACACAAGGAGCAAGAAGGCCAAATCTGGAAAATGAGTACTAATGTGCTGTGCAAGTTTGAAACTGTTAGATTTCTTGTAATGTGTTCTTTTGGTTGCAGCAAGATTGGTTGTGAACTATGTTCTTTTGGTTGTTGAAGAATATCAAATGTTGCTTGTGAACTATGTCTAGTTGCAGCAAGATTGGTTGTGAACTATGTTCTTTTGGTTGTTGAAGAATATCAAATGCTACTTATGTTCCAGCAAGATTCATGTTACATATTTCTTTTCACAATACATGCATTCGCAAATTGTTGGGTCCAGAAAGCTTCATAACATAACAACTGCTAGGTTCATACAACTTCATATGTTCATTACAGCTTCATAGCATAGAAAGTGCATTTGAGCTACATAGATCATAAACTAATGTGCATTCTGTGCACAGACAACCATTGAGATTGCTAGAAAACAAATGAAAATGCTAGCAAACAACATTGTCCCTATGCGCATCATTTCTTTCATTTTCTTCAACTCCTTGTTCAATGCATGATTCTTCTTCGCAAGATCAATTGCTCTCTTCTCGAGATGGTGACTTTTGATCCATCTATGTTCGATCACTCAGTGCAGTTCTTCAAAGGCACGACCAACACGTTTTGGAGGTGGTGGGTCAACCCAAACTACCCATTCACATTCATCTGGCAACTGAATCAATAAATTTGACTAAAATTATCATTGAAAGTTAAATCAGAAAATGGAAACAAAAATACAATGCAAATGAAATCATACATCGAGAGGGCAACCCAAAAAACGATGTCCAGTGCTTGCGCCTCCCCAGGCGACACGACGAGCCGGGATTAGCCGGTGCCCCGGACAACGATGCTTCGAGCGCGGCTCCAAGCCACAGCACGTCAAGTCTGCCAAGTAGAACTCAGAGCTGTGCTGAACAATGCCTACCCCATCCACCTAAATCAGGCCAAGATCCGGAAATTAACCCCCAAATCTAGCAAACCCTAGAAAAGCAGGGGACTAGATGAGCTATAAAACCTGTTCGGCTGCCGGCGACGAATTCTCCGACGAGATGGCCGACGTCGCCATGGTCCTTCCCGCCTCTCCCCACACCGCGATGTCACACCTTTCCTCCTAGCCGCTTCTCTATTTTCTTGTGCAGCGGGAGCTAGAAGACGACTAAACGGGAGGGGGTATCAAACCCAGGGGCAAATGTGTCCAAAATGTCGAGCCGTCACGGTCAAACGGCGCTGACCAAGTGGAGCTGTGACAGAAGGGCATTCGAGCTGACGGAGGGGAAAAACTAAGGGCAAAACTGAGCATGCCCGAAAAGTAAGGGCAAAACCCAGGGGTGGGAACCAACTAGGGGCAAGAATGGAATTGGCCCTTTATTCTTGGGCTCATTTCCAGCACTCGATTAGTTACGGTCCATTACTGGGCTGTTTCGCTGATGGCCAAATTCTGTCCGTGGTTACAGTCCGTCCATTTGTGGCTCATTAATCCATTGGCTCGTTTTTTTAGCGTCATCTAATACGGTCCATTAACGACCCGTTATGCCCATCGATAGAATTAAGCCCGTTATACATACCGGCATATTAACGACCCATTATGGTCAGAACCAAAAACAGATGATTCCCATTTTAGCCCGTTTACGGCCCATATTGCGGTCCGTTATTGGTACACGAATAGTACGGCCCATATTTGGCCAATCGATCATACTGCCCATAGAAGGTCCATTGATCCTACGGCCTGTAGCAGGTCCATGGATCCTATGGCCCGAAGACCAATACTACAGTAGGTAGTGGGGCCATGGTTACAACGGTCCGTATGTGGCCCATGGTTATTGTGGCCTAGTTCTCAAACAAAAAAGGTTACTAGCAATCCGCGGAAAAAGAACTGTAGTGATTACAAGCAAACAAATAAAGAAGACAATAAGAAAAAAAGCAAGCAACTTATGCTAGGCTATTACATCTATTACACATATTACATCCACTGAGCATTAAAGCCCGCCATTAGTGCAAATATAGGAAATAAAACAACATATTACATACACTAGGCGTCTAAATTGACCACCAGTACAAATAAATGCGGCAGCAAAACAAGTACATTATATTAAGAACAAAAAGACTACAAAACTTTCTACAGGCGGCTAATGATTTCTTTGTAAACTATGTTTATGGTCTTCAAAGTAGAGCAACTATTACCGTACTCAATTAAGAGCTTAACCACTTGTGGGAGGTAACCCGTGATACAACCATGGACAACTTCCTCTCATCAAAACTATCTGTAGACATGGATATGGAGTCAATGTACACACATAGTGTCATGTCGTAGAATATGTTGATAGAGATGGTTATATTAGCCAACCTAAGAACAATGTACAGAGCCATGTTAATCTAGAGCAGAAGAGCAGTAATAATACTAACATTTTCGTCCTGGCTCGATCTTATCAAAAATCTCATGTTTTTACATAACATACATGGACTGCATGGCCTTCCAAAACCTATATGCTGACACACTGTTTGCCCCTATGTGTTTCTTACATAACATACATGGACTGCATGGCCTTCCAAAACCTATATGCTGACACATTGTTTGCCCTATTTTTCTTCACTTCCAGAAATCGCAAATTGTAAATATAGCAAAAAGAAACAATGTAATGTTAACAGCATATGTATAATGTAGAATAATTTGTTTTATTGGCCTACACAATACAATCACATGTTATCACTGGATATGCAAGTCAGTGGACAATTTTAACTACAGTGTAGTGCCAGTAAGCATATTCAGGGACTTCAGTGTTCAGACCGTCCCGTTTCAAAGAAAATGTAACTATTGTTACAGAGAAAGTTAATGCAAAGTGTGAGCCTGCATAATTTAATTTGCAAGAAAGTTGAACGACGGTGAAAAAGTTATGGACTTAAGATACTATTTTTTTTACGAATCCTCGTGAGAGGGCCAGAAGCTCAGGCATTGCATTATAGAAGAAGAGAGATAATCCAGTTTATAAGAAAAACCAGATCGAAAAACCTAATAGAGTGACTCGTTTATGAAGAAAACCAGACCAATAGCCGCATAAGCGACGAAGCCTCGCCGACCACACGACCCAAGGCTACAATCGCAACAAACACACGAATCCAACGCCGGAGCCGCCGTTCCGACATCCCCGCCCGCATGCGAGCCACAACGCCGCACGACTCAAGCGCCTTGTAGCCCTTGCTACCCGAGATGATCGCCCGCAGACCACGAACGCCGTGCCAAACATCCGGGGCCGCTGCCCTGACTTCCAGTCAGACCGACTCCTTATATCGCGTCGACCGAGCCAACGAACTCACTACCCCCGCAGCACCATGTCGCCGCCCATGCCAAGCAAAGCAGCGGACCTACCCCATAGGCCCGTCGTTGCATGGCCATCCGAGGCCGCCGCCTCGGCGTACATCCACCGTCGGGAGCGCTCCGACTTCCACTACCTCGGCATCCCACCAGAAACACAATAGGCACAAGCGCCACTATCCCAGAAGAATTCTTCGTCTTTTCACTTTGGCCAGAAGCCCAGAAGGGAGAGCGGATCTGTTTTTATTTCATCGAAAAGTTCCATCGATCATTTTTATAGGACGGTAGTGGACACTGAGCGAATCAATGGGATTAAACAAGGAGTAGTACATAGCATATCATGTCTTCCTCTCCTCTCCTACTCACAAGTGTAACATGCATGCATACAGATGAATTATATAAAAAGCCAAAAAGATCACGGTGAACTATATATCCCAGACTTGAGTTTGAATTAAAAGCTTAAACCAACATATTAGAATAACACCTCATCTTGGCACCAAGGATTTTAGACATGATGTATGCAGCACAAATCCTCTCCTGAGAAGAAAATTTAGAAGGAAACAATGACCAGTAAATTTTAAAAACACTGTTACTCTCTCTGTTCACTTTTGTAAGACCTTTTAAACATTTAAGACAGCACCTAAAACAATTCAATTTCAGCTGTCTTAAACGACTTACAAAAATGAATAGAGGGAGTACTATTTTTCAGTTGTCTGTTTTTGAATTCGTCTTGGGTCATTTTCTGTCCGTCCGATCCACACGCATCTCCGCGCGTCTTACGACCTCAGTCTCGCGTGAACCGGGTCTTTTTTTTTGTGTTGTGTTGGGCTTTCGGGTTCGCGAATTTCCATTGTCTTTTGAATTTCTAATTCAGTCGGTGGGGCGGCGGCCTTTGTCTTAGCTGGGGAAGGGATTGGAAGGGGTTGGCCGAGGCGGCGGAGGGAACGGGGAGCTCCTCGCCGCTCGCCGGTGATTAGCGGCAGGTCGGCCAGGCGAAGACGGCGCCCGGCGAGTCACCCCACAAGCGGGGTTTGTTCGCGGGAGGCGTGCTTCACAGGGAGGGCCGCAGGCAAGAGAGGTGTTGGTCTGGAGAGGAGCTCGGCCGTAGCTACCCCTTCGTGCTCGCCACCAGCAAGCGCCGTCGATGGGTGATGTAGTATTCGCCGGAGCCGGTGGGGCGCAAGGTATACTCCCGTCTCCCTGTTGTCCTCGCTCTGTCCAATTTTTGTTGTTCTCTGTGATCTGCCTCTTTATGTGTTTGACTCAGTTCATCGTCGTGGTCGCCGGGCATAGAGCCATGTCGCAGGGGTTGTTCAGCTAGCTGGTTTTTGGGTAGGAACGTTTTGTGATAGCTTAGTTCACCTCTGCGATTTGGAGTGCTTCATCAGAAACGATCCTGAATATTTTGCAGCCACCTATGCGCGTGTGTCACTCTGTCCCCAAATTTCATCCCCAAATCCGCCTCGTTGTTTTTGGTACTAGATTATTTCACTTCAGTGAATGAGAGCTACTTTTTGGTACTAAATTATTTCAGTTTTAAGCATGTTCTGTACATTATTCAGCTTATTAAGTAATTCCTTCATCATGGAGATGGTTTTGCTTCTCAGGCCCGAGTTTTGGGAGCAAGTTCACAATTATTTTTGGTGTGTTTTTTTCACATTAAAACGAACGGACCTGAATTTTTCCCGTTACCTGTTATGTATTGGCTATTATAATTTTTCAGTATGTTCTGGTGATCATGTTTTGCATTGTAGTGCCTCCAATTCAGGTTTGTTCGAAGTCACTTTCTTCAGGGGCCAACAGTAAAAAATCAGAGCACCCCTGAATTAGTTTCTCTGAACACACCTGAAGAAATCAACATCTACCAGGAGACGGGTCGGCTAGGTTGCGCGCCAGTTGTGAAAGATCGATGTGCCTCGAAGATGGGAGGGCCTATTTTTTGTTTAGTTCTTTCTTGCAATGGATATAGTTCAAAATGAAGTTCAACTGCAGCAAACTCCAATTCATATTTTTGAACTACAATGCCTAAAAATCACTTATCCAATCAGGGAGGTTAGACAACTTGTCAGGTTGTAGTAGTTTTTGTTCACAGTTCATATCATCTCCTCTTTTTTCTTTCTATATCATGCAACAGTTTTTAGTTTGTTAGTTCTTTTTTTAGGTGCCTGTTGATTTTTACACATCTGTTTTTTCAATAATATTTTCATGGGGGGCTGTTCTTGACCTGTGTTTTGGACATCTGATCTTTTGTCATGGCTATTTTTTGTTTTCATATTCGTTTCATTCTTGATTTTGCTTTCTGTAACATAACCTTAATTTTCGCAGAGATGATTGTGGATTTTTCCCAAAGAAGATAATGGAGATATGGGAACCAGCCTTGGATCCGCGGAAGCATTTCTCACAGGATGATATCCAGAATATAAGGATTCAATATATGAATCAACTATTCTTTTGGAAGAAAAACACCGCAGACAAGAGGCTTGTCACTGATTTCAACCTACAGGTTTTTCTTCCTTAATTTTTATTCATTTTCACTTATATATATATATATATATATATTTAAAGTTGTTTTGCATTTTTCATTATTTTTGTGATTTTAACTGTTGTCTTACTTTCTCTATGTGATTCTCCTCTCTTTTCTTTTCTACAGGGTGATTTCGTCGACAATCCTGCATGATAGCTTTGGTTTCTCTATGTATTTTGGGCCTGTTGGACGTATATCAAGAGAAAGAGAGTTCGCCTACTTTTTTTCCGATGTCTCACAAAGAACTTTTTTTTAACACCACAAAGAACATTGTTAGTGGAGGGGGATAGGGGGGAGTTTTGTCTTGGACGTACAAACACCTCACGCCCGTTGTAAATGGGGGAGTTTTGTCTTGGATGTGCAGACACCTCATGCCTGTTGTAAATGGGGAAGTTTTGTCTTGGATCTACAGACAAGCCCTTTTTTGTGCCATGCGCGTGCGTTGAACAGCGATGACGGCATGGTTGTTGCCGGATATGTCAATTCTATTTTTGTTTGTTCGCGTTATATTGACTTTTTTAGCAGTAGTGCTTTCTGAATTTAGTGCTCATGGATCATTGACTGTTTGGCTGGCCAGGGAGGAGCTATGTTTTTCTTCATAGCATTTTTCTGTTTCTCCTGTTTTTTGTTCAACTTTTGCACGACGCCATCTTTTTTTTGTTCTTTTGGTAACATAGGCTCTTACAGGTTAAGCTACAAGCCAAGCAGTAACAAAAGCAAACAAATTCTGCATATGCCCATCAGTTTTCAATCGCCCGTGCAAGCATTTTTTGTTTTGGTTCAGCATAGATACCAACAATTTTTTCTCTTCTTTTTTCAAGTTTTCCCATTCAACATTTCTCGAAAAAAATTGTAAACCTTTCTGTCAATCTTTTTTGCTTTATCTTTTTTCTGAAGTTTATACAATGACTGATAAAATAGTATCTTTTGTTACTTTTTTTTCATTCTTGCAGGTACAAGCAAAGAAAATCAGAGTTGCAGGTCAGGAGCTTTTTCATTTTCATCATTTTCATTTTGAAGCTGGATATTTTCTCGAGGATGCTGCTGCATTCTCTCACTGCTGCAGTTGCAAACCGACATCAGTAGTTAAGTTCCTGGCGATGATGTCTTAGCTTTTCTTCCTCTCAACGTTCTGTTGCCCTGCATATAAGTTCCACATCTTTTGTCCTTTTTTCCGATTTTATTTTATTCTTTCCACCCTACCTCAAGTCTTGGTGTGTTGGTTGACGTGTCGGTGTTTTCCAATACTTGAGCCACCCCTGTTTGTGGTAAATGTACCAGAGCTTCACCCTCATTACCTGCTTGACCGATGTCACTAACATACGAGCACGACTCCTGCCCCTGCACACGAGTTTGCACAAAGTTTATCTCATTTTTTCCCTTAGCATGTGTTTTTTTTTTGTTTTTAAAAATCAATTTTAAATGTTCCGCGCACCTGGGCATTGATGCTGTGAGAGCCTCTATTTAGGTCAATATAACCCCGCAACAGCGCAACATAAGAGAAGTTTGGCTTTTTCATCATCGTCAATATTTCTGTCGGTTTCCAGACGTAATTTGCAAGGCATAAAAAATAAGCAAAAAATAAGAAGCATTTTTTTCATCCATTTTTTGCACCTGCATGAATATAGTTTCTTGGCTTCCAAGGCATTGATCCTGGATATCCTCATTCCCACTGTCATTCACCTACAAAATTCAGTCTCTTGTAAATACAATATGAACTCAAAAACAAATATGTGAGCAACAAGCATCAAGCATGGAAATTGCAGATCATGTCTCTTTTGAGTCTTCTTTCTTCAGTCTTTAGGAAGTGTTTGTTTCTTCAGTCTTTAGGAAGTGTTTGTTTCTTCAGTCTTCTTTTCTCTGCCTTCAGTCCTTCACTTTCCAGTGTTTCTTGAGTCATCTTACTATTCAACCACCATTCTGTCTTGTTTATTCAACCCTCTTTTCTCTCTATCTCTAGTTCTTCAGTTTTCCGTCTCTTTAGAATCTTTGTTTCAGTGTTTCTGTAGTCTAGTCTTCAGTTTTCAGTACCTTTATATAATTTTGTTTCAGTCATTAGTGTTTCTTTTATTCTTTTAGTTTTCATTACCTATTAATCTGACCTCAGCTCAATCTCTTTAATCAGTACTCGTGCTAGTATTTCCTTAGTCTGTGAGCCTGCATCATTGTTCAGTCACACTAAATTTTGTCAATTTTCTATAGTTAATAATTCAGTTATCAGTTTCTTTTAAATTTTTGTCAATTGTGATCCTTCCTCACCTAAGTTCTTCAGTTTGTTTCTTAGTCTATGAGCTTGCATCATTGTTCAGTCTATCAGTCTATAAGTCCCTAGTGCTTACTCACTCTGTCATTTTCCAGTAAGTCCCTGCTCATTTTCTAGCTTTTTTCTGTACCTGTAGGGGTTGGTGTCATTTTCTTCAGTTATGTTACTAGTTTCAGTGTTGGGTGTCGTTTTCTTCAGTTTTGTGTGTTACCAGTTACCACATAGGTAGGTTAGTTAGTATTCATTGTTCATTCTTAATTTAGTATTCATTGTTTCGATCGTAAGCCCAACACAGCCTACAAGCACTAAGATTTAGTTATGCTTGTCTAGACGGTTTTCTTATTTATGAGTGTTCAGACCTTCAGTTGCTCCAGTCCATGTTAAGTCTTCTCAAATAAAGCTCTCAATCATAGTTTCTAGTTTGTCAAGAAATCCCAGCTAGTTTAGCAAGTTTGTTCATACAGTTTTCAGTTTATCTGCATTTTGTCATTTCACTACTTTAGCCTCATATTTATTTCTTCACGTCATTTTTTCGAGATCAGATCCATGCTGGAAATGGGTCGAATGGGGCGTCAGTGGTATCGAATCCCACCATGATCAGATACATGCTTTTGAAGCTCAGAGATACAACTCTCAGAGCAAGATAATATTTTATGGATCTGCGCCAACAAGCCTACCGACACCTGTGTCGCTTCCAACGGCTCTAGCAGCCAAGGAATGGCCTGTTTTGCGGGGCCGGGATTTAAGATAGAGCTTCTAGAAGATCGCTATTCCAGTGATCGGAGGCGATGGTCATAGCAAAGCACGTCCGGAGCTCCTCCACGCAGTGTCTTCCGTCGCCGGCTCAAGGTGGAAGTCGTAGCACCGGCGGAGGTGACCGTGACGGCGTGACGATGCCCGTTCAAGGCTACTGAAGCACGGCATGCAACAACCCCGCCGCAAACAATGCCGATCCACGGCTGATCCAGTCAGAAAAAAACCCGCCCCGCCTAAAACCACCACCAAGAAGCTCCGCACCCGCACACGCGCGGGCCGCCGAGGCCAACCGTTTCGTGGGTGATGCTGATGCGTGGACGGACGGAGGGCATGGCGCGCGCGCATGTCGCTCCCTGCGCTCCCGCGCGGCCACAGCGCCATCCCTTTAAACTCAACGCCTCCCTCCTATTTTAGGACTAGCGGGAGCGCGAACTTGTGGCCCCTAGCTTCCACGCACCATGTCCCTCCTCCACGTCCGGCTCGCCGCCGCGGCGATCGCCGTCGTCGCGCTCGTGGCCGGCGGGGACGCCTACCAGCTCACCAAACCAGGCACCGTCATCTCGTACGACCGCCGCTCGCTCATGGTGGACGGACAGAGGGACATCTTCTTCTCCGGCTCCATCCACTATCCACGCAGCCCTTTCCACGAGTGGCCCGACCTCATCGCCAGGGCCAAGGAAGGCGGCCTCAACGTCATCGAGTCCTACGTCTTCTGGAACGTCCATGAACCCGAGATGGGCGTGGTAACTGTCACGCACTCCCCATCTCATTCATCTCATCGTATACCTACGTACCTGCTCATCGTCCATTCCTCCTTGGATCCATCCACGGTCGATTTCAGTACAACTTCGAGGGGAGGTACGACATGATCAAGTTCTTCAAGCTGATCCAGGAGCATGAGATGTACGCCATGGTCCGTATCGGGCCCTTTGTCCAGGCGGAGTGGAACCATGGGTTTGTTCGTCTCTTTGCTTCACATCTCAATCTCATCGTGTATTGCTCGATTTCTGGCTCATCTGCATTCACGGTCTCCGTTTAATCTGTGATTTTCCTCTTCCAGAGGGCTGCCTTACTGGCTCCGGGAGGTCCCCGACATCATATTCCGCACAGACAATGAGCCTTTCAAGGTGATCAATCACACCATCAAACCACACAGAATTATTAGTTGCGGACATACCAAACTACTCCCTCCGTTCCTAAATATTTGTCTCTCTAGAGATTTCAAATGGTCACCACATACGGATGTATATAGACATATTTCAAAGTGTAGATTCACTCATTTTGCTCCGTATGTAGTCACCATTTAAAACCTCTAAAAAGACAAATATTTAGGAACGGAGGGAGTAGATGCATTTCTTTTCCTTTCTCAACGGTAAAACTAGATGCATTTCGAGAAAGAAAAAAGCTCTACGTAAATTTTGCTACATACAGAAATAATTGAAACGGCGTCCTCACCTTGGTTTTTCTATTTACATATGCAGAAGCTCATGCAGAAGTTTGTCACTCTCGTAGTGAACAAGCTCAAGGAGGCCAAGCTCTTCGCATCACAAGGAGGCCCTATCATTCTAGCGCAGGTACTGCATGCATATCTTGACCCTTTTTCTTCCTGCTGAATACTTATACCTATCATGTATGCTTTCTCAAATGAAATGCACCCTGCATTGAAAAAAAATAGATCGAGAATGAGTACCAGCACATGGAAGCGGCGTTCAAAGAAAACGGCACCAGGTACATCGAATGGGCAGCTAAGATGGCCATCAGCACCGACATCGGGGTGCCATGGATCATGTGCAAGCAGACTAAAGCTCCAGCGGACGTGGTAATTTATTAGCATGATCTGACATGTTTAAGTTTCTTTTACCATGATATAATTTATTAACCATGCTTAAGCCATAATCTTGTTTTTCCCTCTCTAGATTCCTACCTGCAACGGTAGGCACTGCGGAGATACATGGCCAGGTCCAGTTGACAAGAACAAACCCCTGTTATGGACCGAGAACTGGACTGCTCAGTGAGTTCAGTTATCAATTTCACCTTGTCCATCAAGGAGAGACTGTCGGGTGCTGAATTGTTTTTTGTTGGCGTTTGCAGATACAGAGTATTCGGTGATCCTCCGTCTCAGAGATCTGCCGAGGACATTGCGTTTGCCGTGGCGCGGTTCTTCTCGGTGGGGGGCAGCATGGTGAACTACTACATGGTACCGTCCAGTAACCAACCAACCAACCAACCAACCTGTTGTTGACATGGCGTTAGGATGAAACTAGAGTATATTTCTGACAGAATCACACGGTTGCCTTGCCTGTGTGGACAGTACCACGGAGGAACAAACTTTGGAAGAACGGGTGCCTCTTTCGTGATGCCGAGATACTACGACGAGGCGCCTCTGGACGAATTCGGTAAAGCAGAGACAGATGAATCCTCTCAAACTCTGAATATGCTTAACTATGTTGATTCATGGATGAACGTTTTGGTTGGTCCAGGAATGTTCAAAGAGCCCAAGTGGGGCCATCTGAAGGACCTGCACCATGCTTTGAGGTTGTGCAAGAACGCTCTCCTCTTTGGGACCCCCTCCACGCAGCCATTGGGCAAACTCTACGAGGTTCTTCTCTTCAGTTCTCTTGTTGCTATCTTGTTATGATCGCCGATTGACCTGACCGGTATGGTATGGTATGGTATGGTATGCAGGCGCGGGTGTTCGAGATCCCGGAGCAGAAGGTGTGCGTGGCGTTCCTGTCCAACCACAACACCAAGGAGGACGGGACGGTGACGTTCCGCGGGCAGAAGTACTTCGTGCCCCGGCGGTCTGTCAGCATCCTGGGCGACTGCAAGACGGTGGTGTTCAGCACGCAATACGTGAACGCGCAGCACAACCAGCGCACCTTCCACTTCACGGACCAGACGGTGCAGAACAATGTGTGGGAGATGTACACGGAGGGGGACCAGGTGCCCACCTACAAGTTCAGCACCGACCGGAGCGAGAAGCCCCTCGAGGCCTACAACATGACCAAGGACAAGACCGACTACCTCTGGTACACAACCAGGTACGTCTCTCCTCTACGTATTACTATAGTATCTTGCGAATGCGAATGCCAATGCCAATGTTTTGCTGGTTTGTACGGTGGGTGGCAGCTTCCTGCTGGACCCTGAGGACCTGCCGTCCAGGCTAGACATCAAGCCGGTGCTGGAGGCGAGCAGCCATGGGCACGCCATGGTGGCGTTCGTCAACAAGAAGTTAGTCGGCTGCGGCCATGGCACAAAGATGAACAAGGCCTTCAGCCTGGAGAAGCCCATCGATGTCAAGGTCGGCATCAACCACATCTCCATCCTGTCCAGCACGCTGGGGTTGCAGGACAGCGGGTCCTACCTGGAGCGCCGGCAGGCCGGCGTGCACTCGGTCACCATCCAGGGCCTCAACACGGGGACGCTGGACCTCACCAGCAACGGGTGGGGTCACATCGTGGGCCTGGACGGCGAGCGCAAGCAGGCTTTCACGGAAAAGGGCGGCGAGGTGCAGTGGCAACCCGCGGTGTTCGACAAGCCGCTCACGTGGTACCGGCGGCGCTTCGACATGCCCAGCGGGGAGGACCCCGTGGTGATCGACATGAACCCGATGGGCAAGGGCATCCTGTTCGTCAACGGCGAAGGGCTGGGGCGATACTGGAGCTCGTACAAGCACGCGCTGGGGCGGCCGTCGCAGTACCTGTACCACGTGCCGCGGTGCTTCCTGAAGCCGACGGGGAACGTGCTGACCATCTTCGAGGAGGAAGGCGGGCGGCCGGACGCCATCATGATCCTGACGGTGAAGCGCGACAACATCTGCAGCTTCATCTCGGAGACCAACCCCGGGCACGTGCGGTCGTGGGAGACCAAGGACAGCCAGCTGACGATGGTGGCGGACGACCTGAAGCCGCGGGCGGTGCTGACGTGCCCGGAGAAGAAGATGATCCAGCAGGTGGTGTTCGCCAGCTACGGGAACCCGCTGGGGATCTGCGGCAACTACACGTTTGGCAACTGCCACACGCCCAAGGCCAAGGAGATTGTGGAGAAGGCGTGCGTGGGGAAGAGGAGCTGCGTGCTGGCCGTGTCGCACGAGGTGTACGGCGGGGACCTCAACTGCCCGGGCACCACGGCCACGCTGGCCGTGCAGGCAAAGTGCTCCAAGAGGCAGAGGACCGCCGAGCAATAAGTAACCTAAGCTCACATATGTACTGCTATGTAGATGATCTCATCACCTTGACCTTTTTGCCTTTTTCATGCTTGTTGTTTGGGATACATGTTGTACTCAGGTTGTTGATTCCTGTGAATTGTTCTAGGAGTAGATGGAGCGCTGAGATGAGAAGCAACATGGATGGAAATCAATCGATCCATTTGATTTGCTGAATAATTTTCTCTTCTCAAGCTGAAAATAATAATCTTCTTGGTGATTTCCTTCCCCTGATGCCCGGGGAAACAAAAAAATATTGGGGCGTTGCGAGAATCGAACTCGCGACCTCTCGCACCCAAAGCGAGAATCATACCACTAGACCAAACGCCCTGATTGAAATTCGGTGTCATTGAAAACTATATATTTCGTTCTTTCTCGATGAACGGACGATGAGAGAAGAGATGAAGGGGAATTCTTTGGCTCCATTCTCCCAAACTTTAACCCTCATTCGTTTGACAATCCTAGCTAGCCTTGTGCCACAAGAATGCTATACTAACCGAAGAGCCATTTTGTTTTGCAGATAGACGGAAGCAAAATCCTATTTTGTTAGAAACAAATTTGGTTACCAATATAATCGTTACAACTAAAACTAACCAGTTGGCATGAAAACATTATCGATGCAATATCAGTTCGTCAGTCCAACAAAAAAAATCAGTTTGTTAGAATGAAAACTTTGGGCACAAGTTATAAAAGAAGTCATTGTCTCCAAAGCAAATTCTCAAGTTGGTGGGAATAAGTTCAAGTATTGTAAACAAAACAATGGTTATTAAACTGAATATTTTTACCCAGGTTAACTCTCCAAGGAGATAAAACCCTACACCTTGCTTGTGTTTTATTACGTTGGAATGTGTACAGGGTACATGTAAACGACCAAGAGATTTTTGAGATATATCTACGAGCCTAGCAAACTGGGGGAGGTCCTTGGGTACATGAATCCTAGTCCGTTTCGTACAGAGAGGTAGATCCTTCCACAAAACTCTCGGTTTATTGAATATTTCTAGGGTGATAAGCCTTTACTCATGAATGATTGCATATTGAGGTGAATTTTTTCCATGTACGTTTTATGTGAGAGGGAATTTAAGCATCACACTTGGCTTTTGCATAACTAAGTTGCACACAGCCAAAAAATTCCCTCTCACATAAACGAAAAATAAAAAGGCGAAATAGAAAGAAACATTTGAAGTCCGTATAATGCCTACAATGGAGGGGGGGGGGGGAATCCTAAGAACATTTTGCTATCCCTCACCGTAGCCTTCAATCGTGTACACACCTCTGTAAACAGGTCTTGATTCTCCACGTGTTATAGAGAGGACCATAAACTAAGAGTCCTGGTACATCTGTAGATAACCTGCATAAGAGAAGTACTTTCCATGTACAGTTGTGTCTTGAGGTGACATATTTACATGTTAAAAAATAGCTTAGTGGAGATCATCTATTTAGTTGTATATATGACTCCTTACGGTTAATTAGTGAAAAGAGACGGGATGTCTGGAAAGATAGAAATTGCTCCATCTTAAATGACACGAGAATTACATATATACCGTAATTTCTCGCCTAACTTTTGAAGATATCATGTGGAGGGCTTTAGCTTTTAGACCTAGAGTTAACCAGAACCATGAGTAATTGGCATGCAGTCTAGCTGAACCTAGAGAGGTTCCAGCTTATCCCATTTCCCAAGCATGTCACCATGTACATATTTTCCTCCTTTCAATAATAAAGTTTCATCCCCGTCAGTTGCTAAAAGAAATGATTGAGTGAGTAGTGAACCACGATAATCCAGATTTGTGACGGGCTTTTACAGGCTCCTCCAACTAATCTTACTCTCCCCCAAATTCTCAACCGGGATGGGCCCCAACCTCCCCCAAACTCTAATCTATTGGCCCATAATTAGTTACTCTGTAACCTCTGACGCCCTCGATTTGACCGTACACTAATCAGACACGCAAATGTGTACGATCAAGATCAACAACTCACGGGAAGATATCACAACACAACTCTAGACACAAATTAAAATAATACAAGCTTTATATTACAAGCCAGGGGCCTCGAGGGATCGAATACATAAGCTCGAATACACAAGAGTCAGCGGAAGCAATAATATCTGAGTACAGACATAAGTTAAACAAGTTTGCCTTAAGAAGGCTAGTACAAACTAGGATACAGAACGAAAGAGGCGCAGCCCTCCTGCCTGGGATCCTCTTAAACTACTCCTAGTCGTCGTCAGCGGCCTGCACATAGTAGTAGGCACCTCCAGCGTAGTAGGAGTCGTCGTCGACGGTGGCGTCTGGCTCCTGGACTCCAACGTCTGGTCGCAACAACCAGGTATAGAAAGGGGAAAAAGGGGGAGCAAAGCAACCATGAGTACCCATCCAAAGTACTCGCAAGCAAGGATCTATGATAACCCACAAGTATAGGTGATCAATTGTAGCCTCTTTCGATAAGTAAGAGTGTCGAACCCAACAAGGAGCTAAAGATAAAACAAATATTCCCTCAAGTTCTATCGACCACCGATACAACTCTACGCACGCTTGACGTTCGCTTTACCTAGAACAAATATGAAATTAGAAGTACTTTGTAGGTGTTTTTGGATAGGTTTGCAAGATAATAAAGAGCATGTAAATAAAAAGTAAGGGATGTTTAGATAAAGACACAACTAAATTAGTTTTAGTAGAGAGCTTTTTGTTACAAGAAAGTTATTTGTCCCTAGGCAATCGATAACTAGACCGGTAATCATTATTGCAATTTTATATGAGGGAGAGGCATAAGCTAACATACTTTCTCTACTTGGGTCATATGCACTTATGATTGGAACTCTAGCAAGCATCCGTAACTACTAAAGATCATTAAGGTAAAACCCAACCATAGCATTAAAGTATCAAGTCCTCTTTATCCCATACGCAAACAACCTACTTACTCGGGTCTGTGCTTCTGTCACTCATGCCACCCACCATAAGCAAATCATGAACATATTGCAAACCCTACAGCGGGAATCCCTCACTCTTGCGTGACACGGAAAGCACCATAGGACAGCACCAATAATAAAACATGCAACTCAAACCAATCACGATCATCAAATAACCCGTAGGACAAAACGGATCTACTCAAACATCATAGGATAGCGATACATCATTGGAAAATAATATATAGCATTGAGCACCATGTTTAACTAGAGATTACAGCGGGTAAGAGAGAGGTTACACCGCTGCATAGAGGGGGAAAGAGTTGGTGATGATGGCGGTAAAGTTGTTGGTGAAGATTGCGGTGATGATAATGGCCCCCGGTGGCACTCTGGTGCCACAGGAAGCGAGGGGGAGAGAGCCCCCTCCTTCTTCTTCCTTGACCTCCTCCCTAGATGGAAGAAGGGTTTCCCCTCTGGTCCTTGGTCTCCATGGCGTGGGAGGGGCGAGATCCCCTCCGAGATTGGATCTGTCTCTCTGTCTCTCTCTGTTTCTGCGTTCTCCGATTCTGCCCTTTCACCGTTTCTTATATTCCCAGAGATCCGTAACTCCGATTGGGCTGAAATTTTAACACGATCTCTATCCGGATATTAGCTTTCTTGCGGCGAAAGAAGGGCATCAACCGCCTTACAGGGTGGCCATGAGGGGCCACGGTGCGCCTGCCCCCTACTCGTGCCCCCCTCGGGCATCGTCTCACATGGATTTTTCTTCCCAAAAATCATATATATTCCAAAAAATATCTCCGTCAGTTTTTATCCCGTTTGGACTCCATTTGATATGGATATTCTACGAAACAAAAAACATGCAACAAACAGGAACTGGCACTGGGCACTGGATCAATATGTTAGTCCCAAAATAGTATAAAAAGTTGCCAAAAGTATATAAAAGTTGTAGAATATTGGCATGGAACAATCAAAAATTATAGATCGACGGAGACGTATCAATCTACACTACATATGCATTGGTATCAATGAAAAAGGTAGTATCTGTGGACTGAACTACAGAATGCCAAAATAAGAGGGGGATAGCTAGTCCTATCGAAGACTATGCTTCTGGCAGCCTCCACCTTGAAGCAGTAGAAGAGAGTAGATGGTAGGTTCACCAAGTAGCATCCTATAGCATAATCCTACCCGGTGATCCTCCCCTCGTCGCCCTGTGAGAGAGCGATCATTGGGTTGTATCTGGCACTTGAAAGGGTGTGTTTTATTAAGTATCCGGTTCTAGTTGTCATAAGGTCAAGGTACAACTCCGGGTCGCCCTTTTACCGAGGGACACGGCTATTCGAATAGATAAACTTCCCTGCAGGGGTGCACCACATTTTCCAACACGCTCGATCCCCTTTGGCCAGACACACTTTCCTAGGTCATGCCCGGCCTCGGAAGATCAACATGTCGCAGTCCCACCTAGACACAACAGAGAGGTCAGCACGCCGGTCTAAATCCTATGGGGCAAGGGTCTGGGCCCATCGCTCATTGCACACCTGCATGTTGTGAGGGCGGCCGAAAACAGACCTAGCCTCCCGAATACAAGAGCAGGCGTTCCAGTCCAATCCGATGCACGCCGATCAGTCGCTGACGTCACGAAGGCTTCGGCTGATACCACGACGTCGAGTGCCCATAACTGTTCCCGCGTAGTTGGTTAGTGTGTATAGACCAGTGGCAAGACTCATATCAAATACCAAGATCTCGTTAAGCGTGTTATTTTGAAGTAACCGCGGACACCGACCAAGGCCAGGCCCACCTCTCTCCTAAGTGGTCTCAACCTGCCCTGTCGCTCCGCCACAAAGTAACAGTCGGGGGCCGTCGGGAACCCAGGCCCACCACTACCGGGATGGAACCACCTGTCCTTTCAGCCCCCACACCGGAATCACTCGTGGGTACTCTACGAGCCGACCCGACTTTAGTCACCACATGTATCATATATCATGTATATAAGTATATACCTGTGATCACCTCCCTAGTGATCACGGCCCGATAGTATAGCATGGTAGACGGACAAGAATGTAGGGCCACTGATGGAATACTAGCATCATGTACTGAGCATTTAGGATTGCAGGTAAAGGTAACAACAGTAGTAGCAAAGACATGCTATGCATCAGAATAGGATTAACGGAAAGCAGTAATAGGCTACACTACTCTAATGCAAGCAGCAGAGAGAAGAATAGGTGATATCTGGTGATCAAGGGGGGGGGCTTGCCTGGAAGCTCTGCTGTAAAGGAAGAAGGGTTGTCGGAGACGTAGTCGATCACAGGGATATCGACAGCGGTCTCGGGGTTTACCGGAAAGAAGTAAAAGAGGGGGAACACAATAAATAACAGAGCAATCAAAGCATCACAAAGCATAACATGACGATAAGCGGTGCTAGGGGTGTTCTAATGCGGCACTACATGATATAGGTGAAGGGGAAAAACATCCGGGAAAGTTTTCCCGACGTTCAGCATTTTCGGACAAGTGAAACGGAGGGGATGGTTGCTGGTTCGCTATGCTAGCGATGTGTGGCGGACGAACGGACAGCGTATTCGGATTCTTCATATTTTTTTGATAATTTTTCATATATAAAACTTTTTCATCCGAGTTACGAATTAATTTTTATGATTTTTTCAAAGTTTTAACCTTTTCTGAAAATTCCTGGGATTAAACATAATTCGAAAATATACATGAAAATGCTAGGTGCACCCGGCAATGCACTAGAGGCTGACAGTGGGGCCAGGTCAATGGCACAGTCAGCAGTTGACTGGTCAGTTTGACGAGTCAAAGGGGTCCAGTGGGACCCTCCTATCAATGACTAGGCTAGTCCAGTCAACAGTTTGACTTGGTCAAACTAGACAGGGGGTCCACCTGTCGTTGGCTGATATTTAACAGATTTTTATTAGTTAGTTTAATTAACAGTTGTTAAGGCATATCTCTCTCGATGTAGTTTTGGTGATTGATGACAATATGTTTGCGGACTAACCGTGTGCTTTGAGCCTTTCAGAGATTCATCATTTGGCACGAGACGATTTCTTTCCCCTCGGAGTGTTGTTCCACACGGTGTAGCTCCTTCGTTTCTTGTTTGGTGGACTAGTTTCGTAGGAGTCACCGTTTTATCAAGAGGGGGTCCGCTTTGGTAAGGCTTGGGTGGAATCAACACGTACACATCCTTCTCTCACCCTCTGAGCTTTTCCGCTTCAACTAGAGAGCTCGTTCCCCTTGCAGTTGTGCTGATTTGTGTCCGAGCGGTAGTACCGCGGTACCCAGCGGTAGTACCACTTGTGGTTCTCAGCCGCAGTACCGCTGCGGTATCGGGCTACTACCGCGTCGACTCGAGGGGGTCACCTCTTGTGTCGGGTTGAGCGGCACTTTGCAGCGGTTGTAGTAGCAGAAGTACTGCTCGAGGGCGGTAGTACCGCCCTACCACCGTGGCAGTACCGCGCTGGGCAAGTTTCCTACTCTCTCTTCGAGCCCTCCCAGGCTGGGCAGTAGTACCGCAAGGGGGAGCGGTAGTACCGCTGCCACCTGCGGTAGTACCGCCCTGTGCGGGGCTATTTTGGGGGTAACGGTTGGATGGGATCCCCTACTATAAAAGGGGTCCTCTTCTTCTTTGTTGACTCACCTCTTCCCCCAAAAGCTTCATTAATGCTCTAATCTCCATTTTCGCCCAATCTCTCTCCCTGCCAATCAAACTTGTTGATTTCCTCGAGATTGGTTGAGAAGGCCCCGATCTACACTTCCACCAAGAGAAATTTGATTCCCCCACCAATCCCTAGCGGATCTTGTTACTCTTGGGTGTTTGAGCACCCTAGACGGTTGAGGTCACCATGGAGCCATAGTCCATAGTGGTGAAGCTTCGTGGTGTTGTTGGGAGCCTCCGATTAAGTTGTGGAGATTGCCCCAACCTTATTTGTAAAGGTCCGGTCACCGCCTCCAAGGGCACCAATAGTGGAATCACAACATCTCGCATTTTGTGAGGGCGTGAGGAGAATATGGTGGCCCTAGTGGCTTCTTGGGGAGCATTGTGCCTCCACACCGCTCCAACGGAGACGTACTTCCCCTCAAAAGGATGGAACTTCGGTAACGCATCCTCGTCTTCACCAGGTCCACTCTTGGTTATCTCTTACCATTATTTGTGCAAGCTTATTAGTGCTACTTCTCTTGCTTGCTTGTGTGCTCATTGTTGTTGCATCATATAGGTTGCTCACCTAGTTGCACATATAGACAACCTACTTTGATGCAAATTTTAATTTGGTAAAGATAAGCTAAAAATTGTTAGTTGCCTATTCACCCCCCCCGCTAGTCAACCATATCGATCCTTTCAATTGGTATCAGAGCCTCGTCTCTTTACTAAGGACTTTGCTATCTGAAGAGTATGGTTGACACCGTAGACAATGTGGAGGAGCACTCCGGTGTGAATCCGATCTCGTCTACGGGTGATGGGGGAACCTCGGTCTCCCGTGAGGAATTCAATATAGCCTTGGAGACATTGAAAACTCATACGTCTCCAACGTATCTATAATTTTTGATTGTTCCATGCTATGTTATATTCTGTTTTGGACATTATTGGGATTTATTATACACTTTTATATTATTTTGGGGACTAACCTATTAACCGGAGGCCCAACCCAGAATTGCTGTTTTTTTTTGCCTATTTTAGGGTTTCGCAGAAAAAGAATATCAAACAGAGTCCAAACGGAATGAAACCTTCGGGAACGTGATTTTCGGAATGAACATGATCCAGAGGACTTGGACCCTACGTCAAGCAATCAACGAGGAAGGCACGAGGTAGGGGGCGCGCCTACCCCCCCAGGCGCACCCTCCACCCTTGTGGGCCCCCTATTGCTCCACCGACGTACTCCTTCCTCCTATATATACCTACTATTGGGGAATGTAGTAATTTCAAAAAAATTCCTACGCACACGCAAGATCATGGTGATGCATAGCAACAAGAGGGAAGAGTGTTGTCTATGTACCCTCGTAGACCGAAAGCGGAAGCGTTAGCACAACGCGGTTGATGTAGTCGTACGTCTTCACGATCCGACCGATCAAGTACCGAATGCATGGCACCTCCGAGTTCAGCACACGTTCAGCCCGATGACGTCCCTCGAATTCCGATCCAGCTGAGTGTTGAGGGAGAGTTTCGTCAGCACGACGGCGTGGTAACGACGATGATGTTCTACCGACGCAGGGCTTCGCCTAAGCACCGCTACAGTATTATCGAGGTGGACTATGGTGGAGGGGGGCACCGCACACGGCTAAAAGATCAAATGATCAATTGTTGTGTCTCTAGGGTGCTCCCTGCCCCCGTATATAAAGGAGCAAGGGGGGAGGTGCGGCCGGCCAGGAGGGGCGCGCAAGGAGGAGTCCTACTCCCACCGGGAGTAGGACTCCCTCCATTTTCCTTGTTGGATTAGGAGAAGAGGGGGAAAGAGGTGGAGGAGAAGAAGGAAAGGGGGGGGGGGCGCCGCCCCCCTCTCCTTGTCCTATTCGGACTAGGGGGGAGGGGCGCGCGGCCCTTGCCCTGGCCGCCTATACTCTTGTCCACTAAGGCCCACTATGGCCCATTAACCCCCGGGGGGTTCCGGTAACCCCTCCGGTACTCCGGTAAAATCCCGATTTCACCCGGAACACTTCCGATATCCAAATATAGGCTTCCAATATATCAATCTTCATGTCTCGACCATTTAGAGACTCCTCGTCATGTCCGTGATCATATCCGGGACTCCGAACAATCTTCGATACATCAAAACATATAAACTCATAATATAACTGTAATTGAAACGTTAAGCGTGCGGACCCTACGGGTTCGAAAACTATGTAGACATGACCGAGACACGTCTCCGATCAATAACCAATAGCGGAACCTGGATGCTCATATTGGCTCCCACATATTCTATGAAGATCTTTATCGGTCAGATCGCATAACAACATACGTTGTTCCCTTTGTCATTGGTATGTTACTTGCCCGAGATTCGATCGTCGGTATCTCAATACCTAGTTCAATCTCGTTACCGGCAAGTCTCTTTACTCGTTCCGTAATACATCATCCCGCAACTAACTCATTAGTTGCAATGCTTGCAAGGCTTAAGTGATGTGCATTACCGAGAGGGCCCAGAGATACCTCTCCGACAATCGGAGTGACAAATCCTATTCTCGAAATACGCCAACCCAACAAGTACCTTCGGAGACACTTGTAGAGCACCTTTATAATCACCCAGTTACGTTGTGACGTTTGGTAGCACACGAAGTGTTACTCCGGTAAACGGGAGTTGCATAATCTCATAGTCATAGGAACATGTATAAGTCATGAAGAAAGCAATAGCAACATACTAAATGACCGAGTGCTAAGCTAACGGAATGGGTCAAGTCAATCACATCATTCTCCTAATGATGTGATCCCGTTAATCAAATGAAAACTCATGTAAATGGCTAGGAAACATAACCATCTTTGATCAACGAGCTAGTCAAGTAGAGGCATACTAGTGACACTGTGTTTGTCTATGTATTCACACAAGTATTATGTTTCCAGTTAATACAATTCTAGCATGAATAATAAACATTTACCATGATATAAGGAAATAAATAATAACTTTATTATTGCCTCTAGGGCATATTTCCTTCAGTCTCCCACTTGCACTAGAGTCAATAATCTAGATTACACAGTAATGATTCTAACACCCATGGAGCCTTGGTGTTGATCATGTTTTGCTCGTGGAAGAGGCTTAGTCAACGGGTCTGCAACATTCAAATCCGTATGTATCTTGCAAATTTCTATGTCTCCCACCTGGACTAGATCCCAGATGGAATTGAAGCTTCTCTTGATGTGCTTGGTTCTCTTGTGAAATCTAGATTCCTTCGCCAAGGCAATTGCACCAGTATTGTCACAAAAAAAATTCATTGGACCCGATGCACTAGGTATGACACCTAGATCGGATATGAACTCCTTCATCCAGACTACTTCATTTGCTGCTTCCGAAGCAGCTATGTACTCCGCTTCACACGTAGATCCCGCCACGACGCTTTGTTTAGAACTGCACCAACTGACAGCTCCACCGTTCAATGTAAACACGTATCCGGTTTGCGATTTAGAATCGTCCGGATCAGTGTCAAAGCTTGCATCGACGTAACCATTTATGACTAGCTCTTTGTCACCTCCATAAATGAGAAACATATCCTTAGTCCTTTTCAGGTATTTTAGGATGTTCTTGACCGTTGTCCAGTGATCCACTCCTGGATTACTTTGGTACCTCCCTACTAGACTTATAGCAAGGCACACATCAGGTCTAGTACACAACATTGCATACATGATAGAGCCTATGGCTGAAGCATAGGGAACATCTTTCATCTTCTCTCTATCTTCTGCATTGGTCGGGCATTGAGTCTTACTCAACTTCACACCTTGTAACACAGGCAAGAACCCTTTATTTACTTGATCCATTTTGAACTTCTTCAAAACTTTGTCAAGGTATGTGCTTTGTGAAAGTCCAATTAAGCGTCTTGATCTATCTCTATAGATCTTGATGCCCGATATATAAGCAGCTTCACCGAGGTCTTTCATTGAAAAACTCTTATTCAAGTATCCCTTTATGCTATCCAGAAATTCTATATCATTTCCAATCAATAATATGTCATCCACATATAATATCAGAAATGCTACAGAGCACCCACTCACTTTCTTGTAAATACAGGCTTCTCCAAAAGTCTGTATAAAACCAAACATTTATTCCTACTCCGAGAGGCTTGCACCAGTCCATAAATGGATCGCTGGAGCTTGCACACTTAGTTTTGACATCCATTTGCCAAATTTCATAATCATAAAATGCGGCAATTGCTAACATGATTCGGACAGACTTAAGCATCGCTACGGGTGAGAAAGTCTCATCATAGTCAATCCCTTGAACTTGTTGAAAACCTTTCGCAACAAGTCGAGCTTTATAGACAGTAACATTACTGTCAGCGTTAGTCTTCTTCTTGAAGATCCATTTATTCTCAATGGCTTGCCGATCATCGGGCAAGTCAATGATACGTCTTCAACGTATCTATAATTTTTGATTGCTCCATGCTATATTATCTACTGTTTTGGACTATATTGGGCTTTATTTTCCACTTTTATATTATTTTTGGGACTAACCTATTAACCGGAGGCCCAGCCCAGAATTGTTGTTTTTTGCCTATTTCAGTGTTTCGAAGAAACGGAATATCAAACGGAGTCCAAACGGAATGAAACCGTCGAGAATGTGATTTTCTCACCGAACGTGATCCAAGAGACTTGGACCCTATGCCAAGGCATCGGAGAGGCGGTCACGAGGGTGGGGGGCGCCCCCCTAGGGCGCGCCCCCTGCCTCGTGGGCCCCTCGGTGCTCCTCCGACGTACTTCTTCCTCCTATATATACCTACGTACCCCCAAACGATCAGAACAGGAGCCAAAAACCTAATTCCACCGCCGCAACTTTCTGTATCCACGAGATCCCATCTTGGGGCCTGTTCCGGAGCTCCGCCGGAGAGGGCCGTCATCACGGAGGGCTTCTACATCATCATAGCCTCTCCGATGAAGTGTGAGTAGTTTACCTCAGACCTTCGGGTCCATAGTTAGTAGCTAGATGGCTTCTTCTCTCTTTTTGGATCTCAATACAAAGTTCTCCCCCTCTCTCATGGAGATCTATTCGATGTAATCTTCTTTTTGCGGTGTGTTTGTTGAGACCGATGAATTGTGGGTTTATGATCAAGTCTATCTATGAATAATATTTGAATCTTCTCTGAATTCTTTTATGTATGATTGGTTATCTTTGGAAGTCTCTTCAAATTATCCGTTTGGTTTGGCCAACTAGATTGGTAGTTCTTGCCATGGGAGAAGTGCTTAGCTTTGGGTTCGATCTTGTGGTGTCCTTTCCCAGTGACAGAAGGGGCAGCAAGGCACGTATTGCATCGTTGCCATCGAGGATAACAAGATGGGGTTTATTTCATATTGCATGAATTTATCTCTCTACATCATGTCATCTTGCTTAAGGCGTTACTCTGTTTTTAACTTAATACTCTAGATGCATGCTGGATAGCGGTCGATGAGTGGAGTAATAGTAGTAGATGCAGAATCGTTTCGGTCTACTTGTCACGGACGTGATGCCTATATACATGATCATGCCTAGATATTCTCATAACTATGCTCAATTCTATCAATTGCTCAACAGTAATTTGTTCACCCACCGTAGAATACTTATGCTCTTGAGAGAAGCCACTAGTGAAACCTATGGCCCCCGGGTCTATTCTCATCATATCAATCTCCATCACTTTAATCTTGCTTTGCTTTTTACTTTGCTTTTACTTTTTACTTTGCATCTCTATACCAAAAATACCAAAAATATTATATCTATCAGATCTCACTCTCGTAAGTGACCGTGAAGGGATTGACAACCCCTAGTCACGTTGGTTGCGAGTAGCTATCGCTTGTGCAGGTACGAGGGACTTGAGCGTGGCCTCCTACTGGATTGATACCTTGGTTCTCAAAAACTGAGGGAAATACTTACGCTACTCTGCTGCATCATCCCTTCCTCTTCGGGGAAAACCAACGCAAGCTCAATACGTAGCAAGAAGGATTTCTGGCGCCATTGCCGGGGAGTCTACGCAAAAAGTCAACATACGAAGTACCCATCACAATCCCTATCTCTCGCATTACATTATTTGCCATTTGCCTCTCGTTTTCCTCTCCCCCACTTCACCCTTGCCGTTTTATTCGCCCTCTCTATCTCTCTATCCTCCCTCTCTGTTTGCCTCTTTTCCCTCGCCATGTCAGAACCAAATAGAGTTGGGGGTTCTCTCCCAAGTTCTAGTGCTTTAGACAATCCTGCTATCTTATCTAAACTCATAAATCGGAATGCTATAGAACAACTTGCCGGAGTTATCAATGAGAACCTTAGTAATTTTGATGAAGATGATTCTGGAATTTTTCGTTATTTACTTGATGAATCTTTGAAAGATGCTTGGGATAGGCTGTTAAGGATCCGGGCTAGCTATGTACCCCAATATCAAATTGAGGTTTACTTAAAAAGCTTTTATGTTGGGCTACCCGCTTCGTTCAAACAAGTTTTAGATTCTATTTTCGAGGGGGGTTTTCTGGAAGGGGACCCCATAGATACCTATGAGAGGATGAAAACTATATTTGGGTACCCCATTAATGAGAAAACTGAAATCACATCTCTCTTGCTTTCTTACCAAAACGAATCTATTAAAGAGATAAAAGCTAGCCTAGATGCCAATTTCCGCAACATTCTTAATATTTCTTCTACCATTAATGGACATGTACTCTGTCAAAATAGAAAGATTAATTCCATAGATAACAAGTTTGCTATCTTTTTCTCTAAAACCAAAGATGGCAATACCTAGATCTATCCTCGCTTTTATGCCTAGCTAGGGGCGTTAAACGATAGCGCTTGTTGGGAGGCAACCCAATTTTATTTTTATTCCTTGCCTTTTGCTTATGCTTAGTAATAAATAAATTATTTAGCCTATGTTTTGGTTGTGTTTTTTGTGCTTAATTAGTTTTTGTGCCAAGTAGAACCGTTGGGAAGACTTGGGGAAAGTCTTGTTGAACTTGCTGTAAAAAACAGAAACTTTAGCGCTCACGAGAACTGCTGTCATTTTTATTTTAAAAGTGCTATTTAGTTAATTCTTTTTGAAGATGATTAATAGATAAATTCCTCACGTCCAGCAATTTATTTTAGAATTTTTGGGTTTCCAGATCTTGCTCTAGCTACAGATTACTACAGACTGTTCTGTTTTTGACAGATTCTGTTTTTCGTGTGTTGTTTGCTTATTTTGATGAATCTATGGTTAGTAAAATAGTTTATAATCCATAGAGAAGTTGGAATACAGTAGGTTTAACACCAATATAAATTAAGAATGAGTTCATTACAGTACCTTGAAGTGGTCTTTTGTTTTCTTTCGCTAACGGAGCTCACGAGTTTTCTACTTTAAGTTTTGTGTTGTGAAGTTTGCAAGTTTTGGGTGAATTCTTTTGATGGATTATGGAACAAGGAGTGGAAAGAGCCTAAGATTGGGGATGCCCATGGCACCCCCAAGATAATCCAAGGACACCAAAAAGTCAAAGCTTGGGGATGCCCCGGAAGGCATCCCCTCTTTCGTCCACTTCCATCGGTAATTTACTTGGAGCTATATTTTTATTCACCAACATGATATGTGTTTTTCTTGGAGCGTCTTGTATTATTTGTGTCTTGTGTCTTAGTATGCCACAATCATTGTAACACCCCGGATGTGATTTACCTTATACGTACTCCAACTCTTGCCGTTTCTGGCACTAAGTTATTTTATTTCCTCGGGTTCGGGTTTTTGTCTCTGCATGTTGTTGCCGTTGTCATGCATCTCATATCATGTCATCATGTGCATTGCATTTGCATACGTGTTCGTCTCATGCATACGAGCATTTTCCCCGTTGTCCGTTTTGCATTCCGGCGCTCCTATCTCCTCCGGTGGTCCTTTCTACCTTCTTTTCGTGTGTGGGGGTTAAACATTTCCGGATTGGACCGAGACTTGCCATGCGGCCTTGGTTTACTACCGGTAGACCGCCTGTCAAGTTTCGTACCATTTGGACTTCGTTTGATACTCCAACGGTTAACCGAGGGACCGAGAAGGCCTCGTGTGTGTTGCCGCCCAACTCCCTTCCAATTTGGCCCAAAACCCACCAAAACCCTCTCCATCATCTAGAGCGTTCGATCACGATCGCGTGGCCGAAAACCGCACCTCATTTGGACTCTCCTAGCTCCCTCTATGCCTATATAAAGAACCCCCTCCGAAATTCACAGTTCTTCTTCCCCGAAACCCTAGATCCCCTTCCTCTCCGCGCGCCGGACAATGTCCGGGCGCACCGGACACGTCCGCCGCCGTGCCCCAGCCAACCAGCTTCTGCCACGTGTCCCGGGCGGGTTCCCACTTCACCGCCGCCGCCAGGGCCCGTGGGGCCCATCGCCGGCCCTCCCCGGCCCGTTGCACCAGGCGCCGCCCCGCGCCTCCTCTTCCCCGCGGCCGAGCCCACCTCGCCGCCCGACGCCTCCGGCCACCGCGGCCATCGCCGGAGCAGCGCGCCGCCAGCGCCCGGCCATCTCCTCCGGCGAGCCACTGCTCCGCCCACTCCCTCGCCGACGGCCGCCTCCGTCACCAACCTCGCCGCCGCGCGCCAAGTCCAGCCACCACGCCGCCCCGGCGAGCTCCCTCCACCTCGTCGGCATCCTTCCACGAACTCCGGCCACCGTCCGCGCAAACTCCGGCAAGCCCCAGCGATCTCGATTTCCGCGCTCGGCCAGATCCAGATATGAAATATCTCAGGGTTGACTTTCCCCCGAAACCCTAATTAAATTACATTTTCATCGTGCTATAACTCCGCATCTGTAGCTCCGTTTTGTGCATGTAGCATATCAAAATGTTCGACTCAGAGAGCACATCATTTCATCTCATTGCATCATTTTCATTTGAGCTCATCTTGATGCCCGAAATGCTGTTGGAAGAGAGCTATTTGAGATAATTGTCAGATCTGCTGCTTCAAATAGCTATTTGTCATTTTTGTCATGATTAATGTGTGCATGATATGCTCCTGAGCTCTACATGTGTTTTGTTATATGCTTTGCCATCTTTACAGAGGTGCTATCCATGTATTTTTGTGACATGTGTGGTGACTAGCACAAGCTCGCAAAGTAGTGCATTCGTTAATGCTGATTTCAGGGACTTAGAATTTCACCAAGTCCTTGATCTGTTTTTTTATCAATATGCCATATGTTCATATTATTTCCTAGTGATCCGTGCCTCTTTTGAGGATGATCAGTAAGGATGATTTGTTAATATTGTGGTGCTCTATCCATCCATGTCTTTGTTTGTAATTATGGAGCACCCTAGCTTGAGTCAATCGAGCTCTACTTTTGCTATTTCGTGAATCCTGGCAGATTGTTTACTTGTTAGCGATTTTGCCGAGGATGTTGTTGTTGATCCGTGTATGCTATGTTGTTGTTCTTTCCATGTCTAGTTTCTATGATATGTATTCTTGATGGGTGTATGCTTAGTTTGTCATGCCTTGCTCCGTAGTGAGTGCATCGAGCTCGTGAACATGCCTACTCGTTAATAGATTTGCATGCTCCAGTTTTTCACCAAGTCTGTAATCTGATTATGTTTTTGCCATGTTCTCATCCTTGCAATTGTATTTTCTGATCCCTTTTGGCTCAAGGTCACTAAGGGACTTTTGTTGAGTGCTTTGAGTATCTTCATGTCATGCCTTGCTTTGCCATGTTAAGTTCCTGTAGCATATAGTTTTCATGCTCCAAAGTGTGCTACCTGATCTGAAATTCCAGGCTTGTGTTAATTTCACTAAGTCTGAAACCTGTTTATCGTTTGCGTTTTTGCCATCCTTGTTTGAACCTGTTAATGGATGAATTGGCCATAGCTCAGTGTTCATCTTTTATCAAGCGTCATGAGTCGATCCCTGCCATGTATTTTGTTGCCATGTTTGAGTGTTGTAGGATATCTAACTTGATGCATTTAGATGGCTACTTGCTGTTTATCCCAGACCGGTGCCATATTTGTTTTGCTTGCCATTTCCAAACCGTGCATCCGATTCCGGTGTTCTTTATATTGATTTCAACCGAAATCACCTCATCTTTCCAGTGGCACTCTTGGATTTCTAAGTTGAGGCCAGGTTCAATCATTCCTTGTCAAATCTTGCATATGAATCCCATATCGCATCCCGCATAGCATACCATGTTTGCATCATGTTGTTTGGGCTTTGCACGTGGTTGATTGTATTCCTTTTGCTTGTTTGTCTTGTTTGGGTAGAGCCGGGAGACAAGTTCGCTAACGAGGAGCCCGTTGAGTTTGCTTATGAGGATCAAGTCAACTCTGACAACTTTGCAGGCAAGATGATCATACCCTCGAAATCACTTCTATCTTTGCTTGCTAGATGCTCGCTCTTTTGCTATGTCTATGCTACGATGCCTACCACTTGCTTATCATGCCTCCCAAATTGCCATGTCAAACCTCTAACCCACCATGTCCTAGCAAACCGTTGATTGGCTATGTTACCGCTTTTGCTCAGCCCCTCTTATAGTGTTGCTAGTTGCAGGTGAAGTTTGGAGATCGTTCCTTGTTGGAACATTGATTATTATTGGGATATCATTATATTACCTTGTTATCTTAATGCATCTATATACTTGGTAAAGGGTCGAAGGCTCGGCCTTTTGCCTAGTGTTTTGTTCCACTCTTGCCGCCCTAGTTTCCGTCATATCGGTGTTATGTTCCCGGATTTTGCGTTCCTTACGCGGTTGGGTGATAATGGGAACCCCTTGACATTTCGCCTTGAATAAAACTCTTCCAGCAATGCCCAACATTGGGTTTACCATTTGCCACCTAGCCTTTTTCCCTTGGGTTTCGCGGACTCAAGGGTCATCTTTATTTTAACCCCCCCGGGCCAGTGCTTCTCTAAGTGTTGGTCCAACTGAGCGATGTCCGGGGCTACCAGGGGCAACTCTGGGCTGGCCTACCCGACGTCTTGCTCATCCGGTGTGCCCTAATAACGAGATATGTGCAGCTCCTATCGGGATTTGTCGGCACATCTGGGTGGTGTTGCTGGTTTAGTTTTACCCTTGTCGAGGATGTCTTGTAGAACCGGGATGCCGAGCCTGATCGGAATGTCTCGGGAGAAGGTTTATCCTTCGTTGACCGTGAGAGCTTGTGATGGGCTAAGTTGGGACTCCCCTGCAGGGATTGAACTTTCGAAAGCCGTGCCCGCGGTTATGGGCAGATGGGAATTTGTTAATGTCCGGTTGTAGATAACTTGAACCTTAACTTAATTAAAATGAATCAACTGCATGTGTTACCGTGATGGTCTCTTCTCGGCGGAGTCCGGGAAGTGAACACGGTGTTGGAGTAATGTTTGCGGTAGGTTGTTCTATAGTTCTTCGTTCGTGTTTTTCCTTCTCTTCTGGCTCTCTTTTGTGGACAGGTTAGCCACCATATATGCTAGTCGCTTGCTGCAGCTCCACATATTACCTTGCCTTACCTATAAGCTTAAATAGTCTTGATCGCGAGGGTGCGAGATTGCTGAGTCCCCGTGGCTCACAGATTACTTCCAAACAGATGCAGGGCCCGATGACTCCGTTCCAGATGATGCGCTTGAGCTCAAGTGGGAGTTCGATGAATCCACCCGCCGTTACTATGTGTCTTTCCCTGATGATCAGTAGTGGTGCCCAGTTGGGGCGATCGGGACCATGTCGCTTGTTGGGGTTGATCTTTTATTTTGGTACCGTAGACGGACCATGAGTGTATTGGATGATTGTAATGCTATTTATGTACCCTGTGTGACGTGGCGAGTGTAAGCCAACTATGTACCTTTCCCCTTATTATCTATTTACATGGGTTGTTGTGAAGATTACCTTACTTGCGACATTGCTTTCAATGCGGTTATGCCTCTAAGTCGTGCTTCGACACGTAGGAGATATAGCCGCATCGAGGGCGTTACAATCATCCTTGCTGCACACACATTTTGAGAGAGCCATACATGAATTGAAATTTGATAGAATACTCTATGTGCTTCACTTATATCTTTTGAGATTTGTAGTTTTGCTCTATGTGCTTCACTTATATCTTTTGAGCGTTATAATTTTGCTCTATGTGCTTCCCTTAGATCTTTTAGAGCACGGTGGTGGATTTTGTTTTAAAGAAACTATTGATCTCTCATGCTTCACTTAAATTATTTTGAGAGTCTCTTAATAGCATGGTAATTTGCTTAATAATAATATGCATGGTATTCAAGATTTGTGAAACTTTCTTTTGAGTGTGTTGAATACTAAGAAAAGATTGAAGCATGATAATTGTTTTGAGGTATGGAGGTGATAATATTGAAGTCATGCTAGTTGAGTAGTTGTGAATTTAAAGAATACTTATGTTAAAGTTTGTGATTCCCGTAGCATGCACGTATGGTGAACCGTTATGTGATGAAGTCGGAGCATGATTTATTTATTGATTGTCTTCCTTATGAGTGGCGGTCTGGGACGAGCGATGGTCTTTTCCTACCAATCTATCCCCCTAGGAGCATGCACGTAATACTTTGCTTTGATAACTTCTAGATTTTTGCAATAAGTATATGAGTTCTTTATGACTAATGTTGAGTCCATGGATTATACGCACTCTCACCCTTCCACCTTTGCTAGCCTCTCTAATACCGCGCACTTTTCGCCGGTATCATACACCTACCATATACCTTCCTCAAAACAGCCACCATACCTACCTATCATGGCATTTCCATAGCCATTCCGAGATATATTGCCATGCAACTTTCCACCATCTAGTTCATCATGACACATTCATCATTGTCATATTGCATATCCCGGTACACCACCGGAGGCATTCACATAGAGTCATATTTTGTTCTAAGTATCAAGTTGTAATTGTTGAGTTGTAAGAAAAATAAAAGTGTGATGATCATCATTATTAGAGCAATGTCCCAGTGAGGAAAGGATGATGGAGACTATGATTCCCCCATAAGTCGGGATGAGACTCCGGACGAAAAATAAATAAAAAAAAGAGGCCAAAGAAGCCCAAATAAAAAGAGGCCATAAAAAAGAAAAAAAGAGAAAAGGCCCAAATAAAAAAATATATAAAAAAATGAGAGAAAAAGAGAGAAGGGACAATGTTACTATC